>NW_005842045.1:241133-255239 GCF_000455745.1 Alligator sinensis
AGTGGCCTTCATGATAGACCCTACAGGGGAGGTTGAGAGAGCTGAATCTCTTCAGCCTTCACAAGAGACGGCTGAGGGGAGATCTTGTGGCCACCTATAAATTTATTAGGGGAGGTCATCGGGGAATAGGGGAAGCACTGTTTACTAAGGCGCCCCAGGGAGTGACTAGGAATAACGGGTGTAAACTAGTTGAGAGTGGATTTAGGTTAGATATTAGGAAGAAATTTTTCACAGTAAGGGTGGCCAGGATCTGGAATGGGCTTCCAAGAGAGGTGGTGCTATCACCTAGCTTGGAGGTCTTCAAGAGGAGGCTAGATAGTCACCTGGCTGGGGTCATCTGACCTCGGTCCTCTTTCCTGCCAGGGGCAGGGGGTCGGACACGATGATCCATTGTGGTCCCTTCCAACTCTACAATCTATGAATCTATGAATCAGGGGTGTGCATCAGGATCCGGGGTAATGCCTGTTCACCAGAGCGCCCCAAGGGATGACAAGGTCCAACAGCACAAACTCCTCCATGACCATTTCAGGCTGGACGTAAGGAAAAACTTCTTTACTGTCCGAGCTCCCAAGGCCTGGAATAGGCTTCCTCCAGAGGTGGTACAAGCACCCTAGCTGACTTCCTGCCCTTGGGAAGGGGGCTGGACTCGATGATCTCCTGAGGTCCCTGCCAGCCCTAATGTCTATTAAATCTATGAAATTTCATGTTAATCATGGATTTGGGGGGTTTTGAATTTGAGATTTTTTTAAGTCAGAGATTTTACAATTTTTTATCAGAAAAAAGCAGGATCCCTGCTTATAACTTAATATAATGGGAGGAAAGTAACACATTAGCACAAAGTAGGGGTCCAGCTGGACTTTTTTGATTCTCATAGTACAGGTTTGACATGACTAACTAAGGCTTAGTAATACATTTAGTTAACCAACGTTGAACATTTTGTTATCAAAATGTAGAATAGCTGGCAAATAAACTGACTAGGAAATTTCAGACATGTCCAGAACATGTTGAGTTTCTGGTTAGAGAAGTAGGTTACTGCCCCAGTAAATGTACAAACCTGTCATAGTAATGAGATAATTCAGATGTTGCTAAGAATGACCTGATGATTAAAGGTAAGTTATAGGCTTTTGGGTGACTCTTACAAGCAGGATTTGGAAGTCAATATGTGTTCAAATTCTTATGAATATAGTAATTAGGATGTAAAGGAAGGCACTTTGATACCACAAATAGGGGGAGAAAGGAAGAATACTTTGTTGTTTGATCTTCCGTTAACCAACTTTGGAGTTTCCCATGCTGCGAATCCCTTATGTGAGTAGCAATTATGTGAGTAGCAATTGTCACAGAAGCAATCCAGTTCCATATTTATTCATAATTTTGTGGCTATTTACTTGTAGGTAGGTAGGTAAGTATCAGTGGGCACATCTACACGATACATTTACTGTGCAGTAGACTAATTAGCTGCACAGTAAAACATTGCATGTCTACACGTACACCCCTATTAGGCTAGAATAAACTAATTTACTTCACAACAGGATATTCCCTATAAATACAAATAGTTGTTAATAAAAGTACCATCCTGCTGCAGAGTAAAAAACTTCACAGCATCGCATGTGTAGATGCTGTCCCAGCCAGCTTGTTTGCAGCATGTTGACCCCTGGGGTCCCCTACCAGCTGGGGCTGCTCCACCTTGACTCAATGTGCTGTGATCCTGGGTGCATGTGTAAATGTAAGCCCAGGAGCAATAAACTCTAGTGCATGTAGATGTACCCAGTGAGTCCCCTATGGCTATATTCCTTCTGACCATCCCTTAATTATCTCATGGCAGTTGCCTTGGGAGAATGGCTGCAGCAGACCAAGAGAGGATACATTTTTGTTTTGTTTTAGCATTTTTAGGAAACCACAGTGGGAAGAAGTTCAAAAGAGAAACTGCCTTTGATAAAAGTTAAAAGGCTATGAAAATAATTGTGAAAATATAAATAGGGTATCAGCAAGAAATATTGAGAGTGTGAGGAGCTAGATACAATACAGAATACTGAGAACAGAAGGAAAATTCATGGGGAGATGATTTTATTTTTTTATTTCCTTCATTTTTTTTTGCTGCTTCTGTTCTTTACATTCATCATGTTGCCAGTGCACTTTGTGTACTAAGAGTGAGAGAACTTTAAAAATCCAATATATTTCTCACCCTTTATGCTCTTTGCTTATTGTTTGCATTTACCTCCACTTGGACAATAAAAACACTATTAAGTCAGTTTATTAACTTTTGGGCTCTTGGTGCTGCAGTGTTGGGGAAATTATATACACACAGATAGATGGATAGATAGATAGATCTTTATTGATTTTTTACCACACATGCTTGAAGTAGATAAAGCGAAAAATATACAAAAAATGTAAAAGAATGGACTCTTATTACAGATGAACCTATCTATTGAGTAGAAAGTTAAGAATCATTAGATTTCATAGATTTCATAGACATCAGGGCTGGAAGGGACCTTGGAAGATCATCGAGTCCAGCCCCCAGCCCAAAGGGCAGGAAGTCAGCTGCGGTCATAGGATCCCAGCAAGATAAGCATCCAGTTTCATCTTGAAGGTGTTCAATGAAGGCACTTGAACCACCTCCGGTGGCAGGCTGTTCCAGACCTTGGGGGCTCGGACAGTAAAGAAGTTCTTCCTTATGTCCAGCCTGAAACGATCTTGAAGTAGTTTGTGACCATTCGACCTCGTCATCCCTTGGGGCGCTCTGGTGAACAAACGTTCCCCCAGATGCTGGTGGTCACCCCTGATAAACTTGTAGGTGGCCATCAGATGACTCTGAATTGACAAGATGTTCAATGGATTTTTTAACATGGCAGTAAGTTTATGGATGATAGATCTTAAAAGAAGAAAAGATTAATGTTGGGTCAAAAGTTGCCAGAGTGACTACTAAGACAATAAGACTAATAGTAGATTCCATCATACCTAAGCCCCTGTTGAAAATGGGAGTTGGGGTCCAAAATCATGCAAGATTATCTTAAGCTTTTATTGAATGTTCTTTTAATATTTCACCTGTCCTTTAGGCAAGGAAAGCTCCTTTTGAAAAAAGTTTCTGTTTTTCAAGGGAATACAGCTCTCAGGGCATCTTTTTCAGGACTGCTTCTCAAAATGGTCATGGATGAGTTGATTTGACACTATAGCTCTGAAGAGCACACAGAGAGCCAGATTGTGGCTTCCTTTTTGAGGTGGAATAGCATTTGCCTTTGCAAGTGATCCATTAGAATCAAAAGGACCATACAGGGGGCAAAGTGCTAATCTATGTTAGGAAATGTGTCACAACCTGGCCATAAATGAAGTGACCATGAAAATATTATGTATACTTCCTGTGCATGAGAGAAGCAGGGTGATTTGGACAATTATTTACATTGCATTAATAGAAATATACCTCTCTGTCATTAAAAAATAAAAGCCAAAACAAAATCTCAAATAAAAATCATTCTTCCATTCACTTATCCCAATTTTTTGTTGATCTTTTACTTGCTTTCTCCTCAGAGATCATACTGACAGGCACAGCAGGAACTTGAAAAAATTAATCTTCACACACAAAAATATGTCACCTGAAAGTAAGAGCTGTGGCTTCAAAACTAACTTTACTAGCAAAAACACCAAAAATCAGGAGATTTTCACATTTGCCTAGTTTTTTCTGAAATATTTATTTGCCAAATATACTTTCCTCTCCATTCTCCAGACAAAATAGGATCTCCATCAGTAGGATATGAATTAATTTGGGTCTTAATGAAAGACTAATATTTATATGGGGTACCATACTGTCAATCAAATAACTTTGATACGTGTAAAATTTGTGGCCAGGTTAGTAAATAACAAACCTTCTAATCAGCCCCACACCATTCTGGAAAACATCATATTCCTTTACAACAATCATATGTTTGGAAAAAATATTTTATTTGTAATTTTTTCAAATTATTTTAAATCTATTTTAGTAGATTAAATAGAATAGATTTTTAATCTATTCAAAATCTATTCTAAATCTATCTTGCAGTACAACTCCTTTGTCACCTTTGGTTCCTCTTCATTTTTCCTATGTTTTTCTACATTTTTTTCTTAAAATGTGAAAAGGAACTGCACACACACACACATACATCTCTCTCTCTCTCTCTCTCTCAATATAGAGGAATCTTTATATCTATATCCACACACACACACACATGCACGCACACACACACGTGCACACACGCACACACGCACACGCACACACGCTAAGTAATCTGACTGAGGCCTAATGAATGACAGGTCAAATGCTACTATCACTCCCCATAATCTTGTGTACAATATGTCTCTAAATGTATTTGATATTTTTGGTTTCTTTGATTAGAAGATAATCTAAGAACTAAGATCTAAGTTGACACAAAGAACCAAGAACTGAACACCAATATTGATTTAATGGCAAACTATTAACTATCTGACCCCTGATAATCTTTCTTCATACCAATTGCTTATGAAACATTTTACCTGTCTATCTTTATTTACAAACAAATGATTCTTTACCTTGCCTTGAGGTAAATACAACTGGAGAAAAATGATACACCAGAAAAGTGTGCACCAGGTATTTGAAGCATATAATTGAAGGTGATGATATTTGATAGACAAGAAGTAGAAGACTGCGTACAAGGAAGTATTAAAGAAGGTGATGCCATAAACTGCAGAGAAGGAGATTGGTATTGGAGAAAAGTGTATTGGAAGAAGCACAAAAATTGGGAGAAAGAACAAGTAGAAAAGTGTGGAAATGAAGGAGGGCTTAAGCTGCTGAGGACTCTGAAGAGGTACAAGACTGATACTGTTTGTCTGTGTTTGCAGGCATTGATATCTTTACTTATGGTTTCAGTTCACTCACCACTATAGATAGCTTGCTATTCCACCTGGGTAACAGGAAGATAGAAGTGCCTTGATAAAGAGACATGATCAGAGGCTATACTGAAAACGCTAAAATAGGAAACACAGGAGCAGCCAAGCCTAAAGAGAAAGGCAGAGATAAACTTTATATTAAGTTATGGTTAATAAGCATGCTGTGAGGCTAAGGTGCTTGCAACTCAAACAGTAAAGGATTAAAAGATATTATTCTTTTTCTGATGTATTTTATTTTCCAACATTTTTCTATTCCTTCCTGCTTTAATTTCTTGATACACCTGATTAATTCATAATGCCATTTTACAAACAGGAACATCACTTTTATGAGTTCACTCCGAACAAAACTTGTTATCTCTCTGGAAAATTCTGAATGTAAGTCTTGTAACAGATACAAGAATAAAGATGTAATACTTCCGCATACAACTTAACTTTATTGATTTGTATGTACATAAAGCAAACTCTGTAAGTATATGTGAATCCCTAGATGAAAAGCTTGTAAGTCAGTAAAACTCATCGAAGATGATTATGGTACAGAAAATTGCCTACATACTGCTTTTTAACAGATGTACTGAAAATCATTAGGAGTAGGTTATGATGAGCTGCAAACATTTCAACTTTCCAAAATAAAAACATCATGGGTAATGTTATGCAAATTACAACAATATTGAGTAAGTTTCAGCAATATCAAGGATTCCTATTTGTAAATGAAAACATCTGTGAAACATAATAAATAATCTATGTCCACCAAATTGACAGAGTAATTTTCTTAACCCCCCTCCAAATCCCTCCAAAACAAAAACTTGCATTACTGCATTAGTTATATAAGAATGAAAGAATGAAATGGTGAAAAATTATTATAAACATTCTACAAAAGATCTAGACAATAGACTACAGACTAGACCAAATAAAGCAACATAATTTTGTATTAACTGATTGTTTAATTAGGATAGCTACAAGGGTAGCTACATAAACCAAACAGTACTAAAGGACATTTCAGAGTACTTCAAAATGTTTAGTGGTTTGAATAGATACACAAATCAGGGAAGGACTTGACTTTACAATGACAGGAACCTACATGGAAGTCCATTGCAAAGTGGGAGTCAAGTCAGTGTGCAAGCCTTACACAGCCAAGTGCTTCATTGTAAACATGGGTTGAAGGCCAGTGGACTTTTAGTCTGAGGTTGCACATCTGGGATTAATTCCAGAGCTGGGTGTACTCTGAAAGATGGAGCTCATTTATCCTTTTTTTTTTTTTTAAGGTTTAGGTACCATTCCAAATATGAGGGGGAGGGGGGGGTTCATGAGGAAAGCCTTCTATTGTTGTCCATTGTAGTCTGTATTGGCAGCAGCAATTGGAGAAATATACACAAAATGTTTTAAAACCTAGCTGTGATTTGAAGTCAGAATGATTCTTATTCTTTTTAGTGTTTTGGTGGAAGTTTCCAATCTATTTGTGTTTAGGCCTGCTGCAAAGTGAAATTTCATTTCAATACAAGACTTTTCAACATTTTAATTAATTGCAATGTCTTTGTTCTTCTTGGCATACTGTGTGTGAATAGACATGATAGAGTTATGTTTACAAGAGATTCTTCGATGAGGACACTTTGACATGTATGCTTCTCATTGAAAATATCAATATTTGAAATGATCACATGCAAAAAAATATGGCAATAGCATTTTTTAACTAAGTGAATCATGTATAGATGGAAAGGTTTTTTTTCCAGGAAATATTTTGGCACTGTTGATGTGCTAACTTGTCACAGAAATTAGCCAGGAATAAATACAACCCCAGCTAAAAGTCTAGGAGGCTCTAAGGAAGTAGTTATTTACACATTCCCTTTCATTTCCATTTACAAAAATAATTCTGGAGAGAACATTAATAATTAACAGAATGATCTAAAAAGAGCTAAAGAATCATTTACTATGGTTTATTTCAGTGTAAACATAGGATGATAAAAATGTGTGATATTTTACAAATATTTATCAACTATGTAAAATTATTAAAATATCCATGGCAATATGTGTATGTACCTCAAAATACTGTCACATGGTATGACTTCATTAAGTTTTCCTATATCATTGTAATTGGGCTGTACGTGAGTTATTTTTATAATCTGAGATACCCTTGAAAAATAGAATTTGTTTTGGATAACAAAGATATTGCATGTGTAACAGTATTGGTTTAATCCAGAATAACCTTAAGAACACTTTAGGATTAGGCACTCAAATTTGAAATCACTGTCTGTTATACAAGGGGGCTGGTATTCAAAGGTGTATTCTTAGTTCACACATGGACCTTACATTTATATTGTGGACTTTACAGTTATATTGACCTAACTAGGGATCTAAGTGCAAACTGTACAGAAGTTCAGTGCACATAGACTAGTTTAAAAATGGTGGAACCTGGTCTAAGATAGACCTGGATTGATGAGCACTCAAATCAGTTTGCTCTAAGTTAGATCAGTGAATTGAACTTCTGCACAGCTCTCAGCATAGGCCCAAGGCTGCGAAAGCCCAGCTGCTGGCCCCAATCCCAGGGCTGTAGTTTTCCTACCTGTCCCTGAGCTATTGTTATCCCCCTGGGCCCTCACCCCTACAGATAAAACAGCTCTCCTCCCCCAAACCTCTCATCCTACAAGATACTTTCAGTGCCAGTTTTATCAGTGTTTAGTGCTGTGAGTTGAGGAAATAAGTCCTGATGGGGTGAGGAGCAGGAGGAATGGGAGTGTAGGTAGAAAGAATGGGAGTGTAGGTTTGCTAAAATAATGGGAGTGTAGGGGGCTAAAATAACCACCCCCCCCCCCCAGTCTTCATGTGATGCTCTTGGGTCCCACTAAACCCTCCCAGACCCCACCAACCCCCCATGGACTCTGCCTGCCCCCCAATCCACCTTTGAATCCTTCCTACCTATCTGATCCTTCTTATGGACCCTGTTTGACCCCCCCTGTGGACTCCACCTGACCTCAATCCTGCCTCAGATCCCCTGATTCCACCAAGCTTGCCTGCCCCCCGCCCCACTAGCATCCTGACTTACCTTAGATTGGATAGCCATTTTTAACTCAATCTAACTTCCCCCTATCCTCTCCAGATGTCTGTATTTAGCCCAAGGTTTCAGGTACTTAAGTGCATATACATCTTTAAACACATGAATTGGTGCCCTGAAGCTAATGGAATTTAGTTACTGAAGTTGATGTTTGTATTTACACATCAGTCTAAATATCTCATTGAACTGGGACTTAAAACATACCACACTTCCTTGTATACCACATGTACCTTTCTCCCAGAAATCAGCCCTCCAAAATTGGGGTGCATGTCTTAAGTGGTGAAGTTGGAGGAATACAAACATGGAGATGCTGTGCTGCATTGGCTGCCACAATGGATCCCACTTCTCTCTGTCCCCATCAAGCAGAAGCGGCAGAGTCTTATGTTAACACTCTCAGAGCCACTAAAGAATTTGCAGTACCTCTTGGCTGAGCACTGTAACATATACCTGAACTAGCCCTTGACCTGGATCAGAGCAGATGAGTTGCTGCATGCAGTCTGTAGTTATATTCATAAGACTTGCTGTGTGGAAACAACACTTTATTATCTACAGCAGAAGCATAAAACTCACCCTGGGCTCTGTCTTAGATCCAAACTGCAAGAGCTCCTCCTGGGCCAGATCCACAGGGCCCACAGCAATGGTGGTGGGGCTAGAAGGCTGCATGGAGCAGTTTGAGCAGCAGTGCAGGTCCTGGGGAATGCAGTAGTGCAGGGATGCTTTCAGGCAGCAGTGTGGAGCTCTAGCCAGGCAGCAGTAGGGAGCAGGGTGTACATGATAGCATGGGGCTGAATTCAGGCAGCAGCATAGAGCTGCGTGTGTGCAGTGGCATAGGGCTGCATCTAGGCAGCAGCACAGAGCTTTGGCAGGGTGGCAGTGCAGAACCAGGGGTATGCAGCAGTACAGAGCTATATCCAGGAAGCCATATGGAGCTGGGAGGCTGCTACCAATGGTCATGTCCATTGGGGTCCAGGAACTCCAAATTCTGTGTCGGGCCATGCCCCCCCATTCCAGCTTCTGGTAGCCCATCAGATTAAGTGGGCCAGGTGGAACAGTTCTGTGGGCTAGATCCAGGCTGCAGGTTCTATGTTTGACACCCAGGATCTACAGGAACTGATAAAAAGAACTATTTAAAATAAAGAAGTTACAGTCTTACTACTGCCCTTGCAAATGCCCAAGACCTAGGTCTGTTGATGTCCTGCCAAACAAGGAAGTTCCTGCTGTTATGCCCAGAATGTTTCCTGGGATGCCACACCTCCTGGACACTATTTCCAGGAGGACAGCCTGTGTCACACAGTCAGCTATTACTATGGACAAATCTCATTTTCTATGTTCTGCCTTCTTCATACAACATACGTGTATTATTTGCAAGTGTCATATGTAAAAATATGATGCTTTTCAGAGAGAATTACCACAAAAAATTATGGCAGTAAAATTATTGTTTTCATAAAAAGATATTTCTTTACACACCTAAACTTCTTATCATCTTGATTGTCTGTCAAGGACTTGCTGAAATGAAACAGTAGAAGAATACGAACTGAACTTGTTAATTTCTATGTGGATTGGATCCTCAAGCTCTAATGCAACAAGATAAATGGGTCCCCTGGTGTGCAATAGGAGTACTTACATGCTCAACATTATAGATGCACTTCTATATTTCTTGAACTACATTGAGGACCTAATCCAAAGATCTTTGAAGTTCATTTATTTTTCATTGCCCTTAATTGACTTTAATCAGGTGTTTAATCTCTGAAAATATCTGGGATTTGAAACTCAAAAGTTATTTAATTCTGAAATTCTTCCATAAACATGTACTATTTATTTAGCAATTATTGAATCCCAAACTATGGCTAATTGGAATTAAAATAAGTTGTGCTTTCTGGAGCATAAATAATAATATAAAGACATGCATTATAACTCACTTCTAGCCTGGAGTTGTATTTCTGTTTTTTGGGGAAAAAAAGCTTCCCCACTAATTAAGTATAACCCAAGTGCTTAGGAGGTTTGGAGAAGCAATTTTCAACTCACCTCCAGAGGGCATGGCTGCATGCAGTGCATTGTCCACCTGTTTCTAAAGGCGACTACTATTATAAACCTTCATATATACTTTCTCTGTCATTCTGTCCTAGGGAGTGATTTATTGCATTTGATAATAATATGAATACTGAGGTTGCCAAGAACATAATTTTCATTACTTCACATGTTTGTCATCTCTGTATTTTACACTGGTTCTCTGTCAAACATGCACATACAAACACAAGGAAATGCACTGCCAAATTTATTTTTCCAAAGGAAACTGAAAGATTGTTGGCAGCATATATTTCTGGAAAAGGCCTCTGCTTTACTGGATTAATAGCCCAGAATTATCTCCTTTATTACTCCCTGGCACTAAAGATTTGTCCTCTGTATGTTTTCTTAGTTGCTATTGTCTGGAAATATATTATTGATATAGATTTCACCTTATGCTGTTTTGATTTCAACAGGAGACTTACTTTGAACATTCAGGGGCTCAAAAGAAGTAGAACATGTCCACATAGTTATTTTAAAATAAAGAATAATAGAATCATAGAGAAGTAGGGCTGCAAACAACCTCCATAGGTCATCCAATCCATCCCCATGCCTGAGGCAGGATCACCCCTTTCCAAACCATCCTACACAAATCTATTGTCTGACTTAGCAAAACTACACAATCAACCCTGATACAACACAAGACATAACACCCTAACAAGCTACAGGTAAATCAGGGGAACCATGGTGGCCAATGTCCTGTTTCCATAAAGGTTGTTAATATACACTCAAGAGATCCCAGGAAGAGGCCCCTGCCCCTCACTACAAAGCAAGGCAAAACCCCATAGCCCATACCAATCTCACCATGGGGTGAAACTCCTTCCTGACTAAATATGACAATTGGTCTGACCATGACTGGAGGGCAAGACCCTCTATCCAGGGAGTCCTTTCATCAAAATTAGTTGTACCAGGTGTTGCAAACAACTATTTTAAAGATACATTGAAATTGAACATTAGATCCAAACAACCACTCTCAAACTCTAGGTATTAGAAATCTAAATCAAAATGTTATGGCTTTAACAATTCTAAAAAATAGAACTCAATGTAGCAATGCTGTGTCAGGGCTTTAGTTGGTGATATACATATTTTTCTTTCCATCTCTCTATAGGTTAATGTTGATAGGGGCTTATTCTCACCTTCCTCAGAAGCATGGGGCATTGGCTGCAGGTAGGAACTCAGATAGACAGCTCATGTTTCTGTTGGTACTTAGAGACCTCTCATATGCCTGATTGGAGAATCATCCTCATATGCTCGAGGTTAAACCAATTGCCAGATTTTGAGTCATGAAGGCCCTTATGTGAAACTGGCCAGGATGATAGGTTTCTTATTTTGGGTTTTTCTGGGGTTTGTTTTTTGTTTTTGTTTTGCCTCTCTATAGCTTAGGGCATGTTTCTCCTCTTAAAATTATCTGCAAATAAATTAACCTCACAGATTTACTGTTATTACACTAGTAGGACATTGGTGGTCTCCTCTGTTCTTTATTTGTGGCATGTTATTGCTTGCTATTTTGATTTTAAAGAATGCTTTGTGGTGTGTGAAAAGGGCCAGAGTGGACAAATTTTGAGGATCTATTAGATAAATGGTTGACTACAAATGTGGGCAACTGGACTCAATGGTCCAGGATGTCTCCTATTAGTCTTAACTTCCTATATCCTACACAACAGATACTAGGAGATGGAAATTTTTCAAGATAACTTGTGAAATCTTGGCCCTATTAAATCAATGATAAATTTCCCATGGATTTTAACAAAGCCATAGTTTTGTAGTGTTTATAACCAAGATCAAGGCTATATGTCTCAATATATAAAAATTAAAGTGACAGATCATTAAATCTTAGATGATTATTATCTCACTTGAAAAGATTCATAAGGGATCCCACACTCTTCAGTAAGAAGGACAAATAATACATCTTAATATTGGGAACGGTCGAAGTGTAATGCACAAAATATTAATCTAACTACTGGCACTTTGATTGGAACATATAAATTCTAGGCTTGCTCTTCCCACAATTTCTTTGTTGTCAGTGCTTTATTTGGATTGTTTATGTATTCCTGTGGGCTGATTGATTTGATGTCTTTTTTTGTGTATCTTTATCTTGATTGGAATCATCATTGTAGATTGTTATTTTATCATTCTGTTGTGGCACCTTTGTTGCTACTGCAGATTTTATTTTTATAATTTGGAGTGCTGGAAGACTAACTTGTTTATTTAACAAAGCATCCTTTACCATGACAAATTGTGAGCAAATATACTGCTTTGAAAGCTACTTCACTGTACAAATATCACCACACACACCTGTTTTTGTATCACCAATTGTATCTCCAGACTGCTAATTATAGGTCACTGATTAGGTTAACTGGTGTCAATTTATATTGATATAATATGAAAAATAAGGCCAAATATGAAAGCACAAAACTTATTTTTGACTGAAAGTTGCACAAGGTAGAACCAATGGCTGCTAGGTCAGTCCCATTGTCACATTGCTTTTCTCAGGGTTGTGTAGGGAAAGGCACGGAGTGCCTTTGGATGGGACAACTACAGAAAAAGGCATTAGATTAAGGGATCAACATACTAAAACCAGGGACAGGAGAGGCTCAGAGTAGGATTCCTCATCATTCTCACTTTAAACCTTGGAGGGCATCACTGCTCAGCAAATGCTCCATTTCTCCTACTACTTGTGTAATGAGTTCCTTGCTCTTTCTGGGTCCTATTGTCAAAGACACAAACTTCCTGGCCCTGGGAAAAAATCACCAGGAAATGACTGGATAGCTATAACTAATGGACCCTGTCAACCCTCCACCCAATATATAAACAAACAAACAAAAGAAAATCCTTAAAGGGTATCTGGGAATGTTTTTAAATACCTCTATCCAAAATCCACCTAAATTTCATGGAACAGGCCAGGTACACAAAGGTTTGATATGGACCAAATTTATACTTACCCCTTCACATAAGGAAGAGCTTCTTTACTGTCCGAGCTCCCAAGGTCTGGAACAGCCTGCCACCGGAGGTGGTTCAAGCGCCTTCATTGAACACCTTCAAGATGAAACTGGATGCTTATCTTGCTGGGATCCTATGACCCCAGCTGACTTCCTGCCCTTTGGGCAGGGGGCTGGACTCGATGATCTTCCGAGGTCCCTTCCAGCCCTGATGTCTATGAAATCTATGAAATCTATACTGATTTTGGGTAGATTCAGAATCCTCAGGAACCTTTCATATTGCTAATTAACATACACATATTATATCTTAAATATGTATACCTATAACCCTGATTTCTCTTCCTTGAAGGTCTGAAATACAAGTTGTATGGCTAATAAGAAAATACAAGCATCCCATTAGCTTGCAGACAATCAATGGGCATGTCTACATGTGCCTTTATGCTGACTTAAATTTACTGCACAGTAAGTGGGAATAGGCCAGCGTCTACACGTGCAGACATTAAAGCACATTAACCCTGTGTGTGGACTGACTTGGAACTAAAGTTATGATAGAATCATAGAATCACAGAAGTAGGGTCAGAAGGGACCTTGTAGATCTTCAAGTCTGACCCCCTGCCTGGGCAGGAGGAAAAACTGGGATCAATTGACCCCAGTCAGGTAGGCATCGAGCCGCTTCTTAAAGACCCCCAGGGTAGGAGCCAGTAACACTTCCCTTGGAAGTTGGTTCCAGATCCTAGCCACCCTGACTGTGAAGTAGTTCTTACCGATGTCTAATCTAAACCTACTCTCCAACAACTTGTGGCCATTATTCCTTGTTATCCCGGGGTGCGCTAGGGGAAACAAGGTCTCTCCAAAACCCTTCTGGTCCCCCCTAGTGAGTTTATAGATGGTCACAAGGTCCCCCCTCAGCCTTCTCTTGTGAAGGCTGAACAGGTTCAGGTCCCATAGCCTCTCATCGTAGGGTCTGTCCTGCTGTCCCCGGATCATGCAGGTGGACCTCCTCTAGACCCTCTCAATGTTGTCCACATCCTTCTTGAAGTGGGGTGCCCAGAACTGGAAACAGTACTCCAGCTGCGGTCTGACCAGTGTCGCACAGAGGGGGAGGATCACCTCCTTGGACCTACTTGAGATGCACCTGTGGATGCACGACAAGGTCCGGTTAGC
>NW_005842045.1:256417-291017 GCF_000455745.1 Alligator sinensis
TTCCTGGACGTCCTTGGTGAGCCAGGGCAGCTTTTGGGCACTCTTGCCCCCTTTGCTTCTTGTTGGGATTGTCACCCCTTGGGCCCTGAGTATCGTCTCCTTAAGGAACAACCACTTATCTTGGGCACTGAGTTCCCCTCCCTTCGAGAACCCCAGTGCTTCTCCCACCAATCTCCTCAACTTGTTGAAGTTGGTCCTCTTAAAGTCTATGGCTACCACCTTGCTGCAGGCCCTTTTCACCCTGTGCTGGATGATGAATTCCAGCAGGCGATGATCGATTATTTCCAAGTCTGTACATTCACACACTGTTACTGTGCAGTAAGGCATCTGACGTGCATTACTGAACAGTAACTAATTGTGTGTAAGTTTGGTACCTGCATGATGGTAGTCTTCCTGGCTAAGAGCAAGATGCAACTGATGAGAATGGAGTTACAAGGGTTAAGAGCTTCAGGAGAAAAGAGGAGTGTGTTGTTTACGGAGAAGCTCAGAGGCTATATCATTCCTCCCAGGGTTGGAAGAAAGACTGCAGGTTTTGGTTGTGTTTGTTTGCTGCTTGCACTTTTGCTTCTTTTGTTGTTTTTATTCTACTGTAGGGATAAATTTGCTTATGTAGAATAAGCTGTCTGGAAGCCTAACCATGTAGCTGACTGGCTTTAATAAGGAAGCTGGATGAGTGAACTGCTTACACTTGCTCAGCTAAAGTGGCCCAAATTTCTACTTCTTTTAATAAGAGTTTGATGGCAGGAGAATGCAGATTACAGCCCTCACTACTGCAAGGGAACATGTAAGGATTAGGAAAAACAGCTAGCTTTATCACAATTTTGGAACCAGAAAATTTCCTTTATTACTTTTGCAGGTCTCCCCTGCATCTAAGACCTTTGTTCCTCAAAGTTTGAATAGCTACAACAGAAGTGACATTTTTAATTCAATCTGCCCCCTAACAGCAATCTACAGCCATGTCATAACACACTTGTATGACTGCAGAGCATTTTTTAAATGGCCAACAGCATGAAAAAGTAACCCTCATTAATCAGGTAGTAAATAACAACATTCTAATTAGAACACCTTAGTGAACTTCTATACAGTTCCCTATGAGGGTTGTGTATCATGCCCTGGTCTGCCACAGGGAGGAGTCTCCTCTTTGTGCAGCCAGCTGGCAGTCAGGGGAAGGGAAAGGCTTGGTGGTGATTGCTGGTGGGGGACCACCCCCAGCAGGAGAGGGTCTCTGGTGCCCTATGGCATTGGCAGGGTGGGGGCACAGTCCCTGAGGTGGCCTCATACTGCTCCTTCCCACACACCAGGGGATGAATCTTGGCCATCTCTTCGAAGCCAGCTGGCAGGCAGAAGAGGGGGAACATGTGGCCAGCAGGCTGACTTTCTTCCACAGCAGGCTACAGTGCCTCCTGCCTCCTGGTCTTTGCCATTGAGTGAAAGGAGGCACTCAGCCCACACCAAATGCTGAACTTCTGGTAGCTCTGATGACACTGTAACTTTAAGCACTTTGTATAAAGCACAAAAAGTTACAGGGTAATTAAGATACCCTTCTGTAACTGTGTAAGCACTGTTAGTTGCAGTGATTCTAGCCAGAAATCTAGAGAAGAGCAGTTCTCTTTATTTTGCTAATTCACTGGGTATGTTCTGATGATTAAAATAACCATTTGCATTTATTTCTGTCTCCTTCTGAAGCAATGTTCCTTATTTTCCTTCTGTTGGGTAATCTCATTTCAACCAGTGGCTCAGGTCTAAAAAAAATAAAGTTTAGTACAAACTGGATCTGCAGGAAGGCTCTCAAAATTAATCTGAAGACGAAAGGATCTTGAAATGATAAAGCACTGTTTACCCTTTTAGAACAACTGTACTGGGGTTTCAAAATCATTCCTAAATGACTCAAAAATCCTGTGAACCTAAGAACCACATCCACGAAACACACCAACAAGATGAGAACTCATTCTATTCAAGCTGAATAATGTTATAGATTGGATGAAATCTTTTAAAATTGGTTCAAGATACCTTGAACAAAAGTTCTAGGAAACAGAACTAAGCAGAACTGGGGTGAGGACTTTCCTGGATACTGTTCTAGGTAGGAGATACAAGTGAGACAGAGAAAGTGTAACACTGGTAGAGTGACCTAGAAAAGCTGAAAGAGCTTGTGGTCAGCTGCTGGCTGAAAGTGGCATAGAGTTCTGAGCAGAGAAACAGTCTCCTGTTGTTTGATTCCTCTGGTGTTCAAGAAGACAGACCTTTTTAGATAATCAGGATATCATCACACATATCCAACTCCATCATCATCTTTTCCTTCCTAAATAGAATGACCTCCATATTCCAAACTATTGACTAGCTGTTTGGGTCATAAGTGACAAAAAACTATTTCTAAGAAGACAGAATTTTTTTTCTATTCATTGACAAACTGTTTAGGGCATTAGCAGCACACCTCAATGCTACAGATTGAAGACTTGATTCTTCAATGTGCTTCAGATTGTCTAATCACTTACACTAGTAGGAAGTGAGTAATGCAAATCAGACAATAGCATGTACACCTAGTTTGCAAAGTTACTTTATGCTGGTGTATATAATCATAAAAAGTAGTGGATAATAGCATATACCACTGGGTAGTGGATAATTCAGCATTCAACCACAGGGTATTTAAAAGTCAGCACTGGAGATTTCCTTAGGGAGAGAGCTTGGTTGCAGCTCTGTGCTCTACTGTTTATTGCTCTTTGTCTTCTCCCCATGATGATTTTGTGACTAGTAATTTACACTCTGGGTCTAAATTCTAGTACCTGAAATACACTTATTTTGCATATTTCAGGTACTAAAATTTAGAAACCAGAGTCTGCACTGAGCAGACTCAGTTTAAGTAAAATAAGTGATTTTTTCTTATTATTTCCAAATATGTTTTAATGGCCTGGCTGATCAGTCCAGATTTTGCCCAAGGCATCATGATCTCAGGAGGATTGGGAACAGACAGGAAGGTAGATAAACTAACATTTATTCCTTCAGCTGGAGAATGAATAAGAAATTATTAAGGAGAAGCAAATATTCAGTTTGCTTGATGGCTATTCCACCTGATGCAGGTACAAAGAGGGAAAATCTCAGGGTCCATGCTGATGGACTAATTTACAGAAAAAGTTAACAAGCAAGACAAGTTGTAATCTGTTTGCACAGTATATTCATAGATGGTAAGGCCGGAAGGGACCTAGGAACATATATTGCTCATTTAAAAAGCACCATGAATTTTGCTTACTGTAAAACACATTTAGAAGCTGCTATGGAAAAGCATAATCTAAAAAGTAGTACTTTTGTATGACAAGATACATACTAAATGCAATAGAAACAATAGAAGCATCACACAATCGAAAAATAGTCTTGGGATCTATACAAAAGTGCTCTGTGCATGTTTTACATTGTTGTAATTTAGAGCACTTTTATAGCACTATAAAGTCACACAACTCTTAAATGTGACAGAAGTGCAGTGTTTGGTGGTGGTGGTGTGGGGTGGGGGGTGAAGGAGGCCTCTGAGACTCCTTGCACTTTCCAAGCTAGGAGGCTGGGAGTGCTTCACAACCTCCTGAGGCTTGTCCACTGGTTAGAAATTTGACCAGTGTATAAAAGTTATTTAAACTACTTTAGGTTGCTAAAGTGCTGTAAAATACTTCTAATTTAATACCTCATTTACCAATAATTAATTTAAGGCACTGTATCCATTTTTAATGTGCTGTAAATCTGTGCACTTCTGTTAAGTCACGGCAATGAAGTGCTTTAAACGGCAAAAAAGCTACTTCTGTACAGACCCTTAGTGACATATTTTTTTCTCAGCAGTACATTGTCTCGAGGACAACTTAGAAAATTAACCTTCAGTTGTTATTGTTATGTGTCTTTTAATGTCTAACAGGATTTATTTTTCTAATATAATTTAAGTTGCTTTCTTTCCTTATAGACTTCATAACTGACAATCATATCAAGTAAAAAGCTGTCTTAGGACATTGCTTGGACAGCAATGTCCATATGATCCTCACTTGTTTTGACACTCTTTAGTTTAGCTGGCTAGTTTCTGAGTGACATTGACCACTTAGAAATCAGTGTGGATGGGGTGAAAAATAAATCATTTACACTCTGAGAATGTTCTGTCCTTGCAGACTAAATACATCCATTACAAGAGAACATTTGACTGGTAAAGTGAAAACCAGTGAAGTGTAGCTCATTGATATGGTAGATATTTTTGAGTAGGCTATGAACAGGCAATGATCACAGCCCCTTTTACCCTTTGATCTTATAAAATAGATTAATTGAAGAGCAGAAGACAATAGAAACCTGAATTATATAAAATATATGCAGCCATTATAAGAAGCCTGAACTTATAGATGCTCGTTTATTTCAAATATAATGCATATTAGATTTGAATGAACTACACTTATCCATTATAAATTAGTCTTCTTTTCATTGGATGTGAGCACAGGAAAGGACTCTAAGGAGTCATATAAGTGTATTCCCTGCCTGGCAAAAAGCAGGCTCCAAACTTCTACAAAAATTAAAGTATGTAAAAGATCCTTTTATATGGTGTTTCCCCTATTTTTTTCTAGCATAGGATGGGCTATGGGACATATTTCTATGGATACTGCTTTAGACACCTTGAACTGCCATTGCATAAGTAGCTATTTGATAGCCCTGGCATAGTTATTTGCATATGGGCACAGAGATATTGTTTATAAGTAACTAAGAGAATCCCTCAAGACGTGCAAAATAGAGATGTGTAACCTGCAAGAACAGCAGGAAGGAATGGTTCCTTATTTTCTGGATAATCTTGTATGACATGGGTTTGAGTTAAAAAGAATATCCCAATCACACAAGGCTCAATATTCACTGTAATAATGGGGTATCCCTTTGGTCTTCCGAAAAATCACTGCCTGAGTTTAGTCTTAGCAAACTTATGGTTCCTGTCCTTTCTCTCTGGTAACGTAAAACATCCCTGGCTCAGAGGTCACTTCATTATCATATGCAAGATGCAACTGTGATGGAAAAACCTGTTTATTTTAATTGCTATGAGCCAGATTCAGATGGTTTTACAATAAGGTTCCAATCAACAGAAGTAGTTAGCATTACATTAGTACTGAAATTAATTTGCATCTACTTCTGAGTTCACTTTACACCAATCTGCCAATATAAAAATGACCTTGAAATGGGCATAACAACAAAATACATCAAAAAACATTTACTTAACTGCTGCTTAACATTTACTTAACTGTAAAGCGTGTGATGTATAAAACAGTGGCATGCAAAACATGTTATTTATGGGTTTACTTATTTTGTTAAGAGAACAAAATGAAGTTGGGCACAATTAGAGTGTCTGAGTTAAGTGAAAACAGCAGGAATTTTAAATAAATGATTTAAATGGACTTTGAATCTCATCCAGAAACAAGCTGTACTTATTTCCTAATGAAAGTCACTGCTGCACAGTGATGCCTGGCTTAGATGGAAGAAGTCACTTTTGATGCAGCTGAAGACAAACAGACAAAGCGTCTGAGGGAGGGGCATTATGGCACTCATGCAGAGAGAACTTTGCTAAAAGAAATGGGACTGGCTGTTCTCACTGCTTCCTGTGAAGGTAGTTGCCAGAACATTGATTTATTGGATTGTTGTGGAAGGCTCAAACAATGAATGCTAGAGACGCAGTCTTCTTCCTTTTGTGTTGTTCTAGTGACAATCCTGGAGGATGTGGTTGTTTTCTACATCAACTAGTCAAGGAAATGTATTTTAAACAATACTGACTACTGGAATGATCCTTCCTGACTTTCTTTATTCCAGAAACAAGTGCAGGAATCACAATGCCTGCATACTTTCATACTAACGTTAGAATAAGTAAAATTTCTTAAAAGTAAGCATGTGTTGTTCATGTCCTATATCATGTAACTTAAATGCAAGTATCACAAGATTCCTTTCAGTGAAGGAGACAATTTTAAGCAAAAGAAAATAGGAAGATGTGCGTGGTGAGAATTTAAGATGTGATTCACTGTTTCATTTAGAATAAGGGAGAGGCAGTTCAAGACAGATGAAGGGATAAAAAAAAATAAAGAGTGATCTCTGGCTTCATAACTGTGGAAGGGACAGAGCAAAACTAAGGGGAATTAAAAAGGCAATATATGGAGTGGAAGGTTATCAATTTATTATCACAAGAAGATCTTAGTCTTAAATAAAGGTAGGTTGTGTGCCATCCCAAAAATCACTGAGTTGCAGGGGGTGAGTTAACACAACAGTTTCTTTATCTCGGGTATTTTAAAAAGTAAACCACTATATGTTTTATTCCTTTTGGCTGTAAGAATATATCCCAGTGACAGTCTTTTCTTCCCTTCTAAAACCAACAAATCTTAAAACACTACTGTAAACTTTCACAGAATATTTGAAAGTGTTTGCGTGAAGATCTCTTTAAAATGAAGGAGGAATGCAGATTAAAAAAAAAGAAGAGTTGTAATGGAGGGAAAATCAAATCCTGCTTTGGAGGGTTTTATTTGAAATGGTCATGGACATAAAAGAAATTGATGAATCGGCTCTTCAGAAACCTTTTCTTTCTACAGGATGTGATTTATGTAGAAGCTAGAATATGCACGTATATGCACAGGAGATATTTATTCCTTTCAGGCTGCCCGTTTATTTAATATAGTTGTATATACAGGAGTTTTTAGGAGATTGTATAGAAACTGCCAATAAGCATGACTTCTTTCAAGTCTTAGATTGACCTGTGAAGCACAGGGTTTATCAAATCAGTCAAAAGTAGAGAGCTCTGATCAGGTTTTGTGGTAGGTCAGTTTCTGACCTAGCCTAGTACAATTAGGAGTATTGTAGACATATTTGAATAAGCTATCCAAACCATAAAATAGTCTTCCAGAGTAATGAAATAACATTGCTGAGAAATGACCAACCCTTCATTTTCAAGACACAATTTTAAAACTTACCTTCCCTGTCTCTTTCCAACATACAAATAATTTTAAAGATCAGGCTTGATAAAACCTGATATACTCACAAATTTCTCTCTGATCAAATTATCTTATGGATTCTATTTCATTGAAGATTTTCTGAGGTCATGGGATACCTGAAAATAGTGACTTCTTAGTATCCAGGCATTCATAAAGTATTGCCATTTTTATTAATATTTCTGATAACATTGAGAAATCTTTTTATCTCCCATTTACCTTCCAGCTGTTTTCCAAAGATGTTCAGAGATTTTGGTATTTCCTGCTTCCCAAAACCTTCTCATTGTATCTTGTTTCATCACTCTTACTACTTACTTTTTAATATATAATTAATTTGAATACCACCACTGCATCCTCTATCTGCCACAGTTAGCTCACAATATGATATACAGACAAAGAAGAGTGAATGGGAAATGGGATGTGCCTGTATGTAACATGCTTATAAGGATAAGAGTGAGGCTAAGGTTTATAGACCTCTGTAAAGCACTCAAAACCAAACCACAGAGCAACTGGGGACACCATCATAGGGGAATTCTCAGTATATTACTCCTTCTGGATCTGGGGCAGAAGTTCAATAAACCAATTTAACCTAAATAAGTTAAATATGATATCACCTACATGCAGGTTTATCTTAAACCAGTTTCAGCCATTTTAAAACCAATCTATGTGTACTGTACTTCTGTTGTGTTAGTGATTTGAACCAGTTTCTGATTGCTTATACAAGTTTATGTGGCATTTTTGTCCCTAGACCTGGTGTATATGTTATGTTGATGTGAGGGAGTTAGAAGCTATTAAAATATCCTTGGATTTTATTTTGAACTGCTTTCAGGACTGGGGGAAGCACAAAGGTGGCAGACGGGCACTTTTGTCTTCCTATCCCACAACTGTGTAGAAAGGAAGCTTTTAAAGGAAGCTTGTAAAGGACAGGTGTCTACATGTTTTATTTATTCAGGAATAAGGACACAAGTACAGTAGACAGTAAAGGAGAAAGTAAAAAGAAAAAAAAAAGGAGTCCAGGGAGACTAAGGGGGAATGTCAGCTGTACAAGGAAGTGGAGTGGACAGAAAATCCGAGGAAAATGCTGACAAATAGGGAAGCCCCTGAAAGCAAGGACAAAGAACTTGACATTGATCCAACCAAATTTAGATGCATCTGATTTATCATCAATGATTTACAGTTAAATTATGAAAAGAATAAGACCTAGTAGTGAATGTTGCTAAAAACAGATACAGTGAGATAGCTTTAAATACAACGGGATCAAGTACTGGGCATTTTCAAAGCCAGCATTCTAAACAGATGAGAGTTTTCTTAACCTACATCATCACAATATGTTCACCTCAGTGGTAGAAAATGCAAGATTTACCATGTTGAAATATTCATACATTTCTGAAAGTCATTTCTTAATGGCTCTCTATTTATGTATGTAACTGTAGTAGGCAGCTCTTTGTAACCAGTCACACACAGTTAAGGCATTCAATATATTCATGCTATGAGATAAGATCCCCATTGCTGTTTCCAAGACAATTCAATGGAATTTTTATACAATTCCTTTATTTGGGAGTCCTGTTTCACAGTAAGCCCTGGATAATAATTTTGGGGCTTACTATATATCTTCAATCATTCAAAAATCATTATTACATTTTATTTCTGAACTTTTTAACTACAAACAATATACCAGTACGTATAAAAAGAACGTCCTCATGAAAAAATGAGTAGTGCTCAAAAAATTATAGAAGTAATCATATAATTCAAGTACTCTGTTAAGGTCTAGAAGAAGGAACAGTGATTCTTCCAAAGGCAGGAAGGAAGAGAACGTGTTTTATCTTCATGTGATTTCATTCATTCATTCGTTGTTTGGACACACTGATCTTACTAACAAAGATGTCAATAGTGGTGTTTGCAATATGAACATTTTTCCATTAAGGACTGTCCTGAATCCCCTGCTCCATTTCACAGAGAATACTGAACAGAAAACGGTAAATAAGTACTTTAATCACTAGGGTCATAGAGTGAAATCTGAATCAACAGCTTACTCATGAATGATACTGTGTTTCATTAAAAGCACTTCAAGTAATCAACTTTCCCCAATTGTTTTTAATATATCTAAGAGAATGCAGCTTGCCAAAGTTGATTTTTCCCTTATCAGGTTTAAAATAAGCTAGCAAAAATACAGCAGCAAAATTAAAAATATGTCTATAAGCAATGAAGTAAAGAAACAAATTCAAAAAAGGGGATTTTGTTTTCTTTTTTTCCTCTCTCTCTTGTGTGTGTGTGGGGAGAAGCAAACTTTTAAGAACTGCCTTTATTATATCAATATACAGATTGCTATAAGTACACCACATGCTCAGAGAATTCATTAGGATTCAGTAGATAATTCATCAGAGACCTGACAAAAATGTTTTGTATTCAAAAGCTTGTCTAACTTTATTCCAACGATGTAGTTGGTTCAATAAAAGATATCACCCCCAAAAAGTCCTTGTCTCTCAGAACATTGTATGACTTTCTTAAAGAAAATACTGATATACCCTAGAATACCTTAATATCAAATCAAATGTAAGAAAGTTTCTTGAAAGATGCTTTAAGATTAAAAGACTGTGGCTAGCAAGGTCCACAGATGCATTAAAGAAAGATGCTTTTAAGCATACTTCTATTGAAACAAGATTTTCAGTTTCTGAGAGACACTAAGTCAGAAAATATTTTGAAGAAGAAAGGGTCCTTCCATCTATATTTCACATTGTTCCAGACTAGTATATGTGTTTGGTAACTAGGTAACCAGAAAACACTTCAGTTTAGTGAGTTGGCCTTTGAACATTTTTTGAAAGAGAGGCAAACAGGCCTTTGTAAAGAACAAATTGTGTAAATAGACAACTATTTAGAAGTGAGGTGACTATGTTCCTATTTATGTGTGATGAATTTTATAAAGACATTTTATTTCTTGGGTTGATTTTGGCTGCATACAGGCATTCAGTTTCCACTGGGAGAGTCACTGCTCTCCCAGTAGAAACCATAAATGTACAGATGTTCAGGATTTTTCTCCAAGAGCAAAAATGGCCACTCTGGGAGAAAAAATAACCTAGAAACAGCCAGGGTTAATTTACTCCAAGGAGCATTTCAGCTGGGAAAGGGGTTAATTGCACATATCGCCTTATGAGACAAGCCATACTATGTCAACATCCCAGGGTGCTTTGTTCCTACCCCCTCCTCCAAGGGAGACAGTGTCACTCAAGCTGGACTGTACTGCTCCAGCTTAGTAGGGAGAAGAACATGATGCCTTCACAATCCCCAAATTATGCTGCAGAGAGACATAAGATGACCCTGAGTCCTCTGGGTCAGCCAACCAAGGCTAGTCTGTGCATTGCTGTCATTTCTCTTCACACAGACAGAGAGAACCCTCAGAGTATACAGGGCCTCCTGGCTGTTCAGTGTCTGCTGTTCAGTGTCTTTTTAAGAGCTCAGTATTTGCATGTCTGTTCAGGGGTCTCCAGGTAAGTTTTTCGGCAAGGAAAACAAACTGAGGAGAAGTCTGTCAGATGAAATGGACATGTGTATACAGCTTATACCATTGTAGTTGTGGAATAATAACATTATCATTATTTGGCTACATCATTATGTAGTGCTGGAGCTTGGGTGGGAGAGGCCTTCCTTGAAATTATCAAAGTCCATAAGTATATTTAACCCCACTATTCTGATTGAAGTAACAGGGCAGTACATTGCAAATGTCCCAGTTAGCTTTGAATATTGCAATCCTTTAAGTCCATACCAAGGGTATTAGTGCTTTAATTTGGTAGTACATACAATCAATCAAATTCACCTACAGCAGAATAATGCTACGACAGTTATTAACTCTAGTAAAATCCATTTAATCATCATGTAAAATGCCCTCATCAAATTAAAGACAAACCAAAGACAAGAAAGAAAACAAATACATTCTAAGCACACAACACATGCTGCCTCTCACAAATCAGAGAGTGTGACACAGCAAAAGAGAAGACAAATATTACTTCAAACCATTTTAAAAGATGCCACGCAATATATTGGGCACTAATGATGCTATTGCAAGATTTGAGGCAGAAAATTACGAAAACTACAAGAAAGATGGTTAGCTTTTCCTTCTAAGTTTTGAAACTAGCTACCTAGTATATCTTTGAATGTGTAGGAATATTTTCATATCAGTTAAAGAAAAGCAGGATATATTGGGCTTTAATATGGTATGGTTTGGGGACTATTTTACCTTAGAGCTATTACTTTTATATCCCTGGAGGAAGCTGATGTTCTTACTACTCCAAACAACTTGAAAAAGCAAAAAAAAAATATTACTTACATGTCTGCTGCTGCTGACAACAGCATATTAAATAATTACGTATGCCCCTTAATAAAGGTAGAATGCTATCCTTTGTTAATAGATATTGGGATAAATGGTGCACTTTGGTTCTTGAACATGTGGTTGTTTTCACAGATCTACTTCTATAAGATTATGAAAAGAACTTACTTTCTTAGTACTTATTAGTGAGCTTTTAATGATCACCATTTTAATGTGCACACATTGTTGCATGTGATGACTCTTACGTGCATTTCAGAAATCAAGGTGCATTTAATCAATTCTCATTGCAAGTAAGGGTAAAATTCTAACTTCAACTGCCCTTTATTAGAACACATGCATATAAATGTATGAGAAACATCAAGAGGCAGACAAGGTTCCTTGGGTGAATCTGATATCTTTTATTAGACCAACCCAAATAGTTGGAAAATAATTATTAGGCAACCTACACCCCTGAGAAACATCAAGTTATTTTGGTTAAAGTATATAGGCGTAGGGCATCTTTCATATTTTATAAGTATTCATTTCTGGTTGTGTATGCACATTCAAATAATCTGGAAGTATTCTCCCAGGTTTGTTCTGCCAGTAGGGAAACTTACCAAAAGCTGCATATACAAACATTTGAATATGGAGGCCCTGAAGAGTGGAGAACCTTCAGTGCTGACACTATGCAGTAGGAGGCTGGGAGGGAGGGAGCAGCCTGTGCACACATCTCAGCATGCTCTATAGCCTTCCTTAGTTGGCCTGGTGACAGATAGCACAGTGAATAGGGAAACCCTGATTGGCTGACCCAGGCTGCTCATGGTCAACCTGTGTTTCTGTGCAGCACAATGTGGGGACTGTGAAGAGTCATGTTCTGCTCTTTGATGGAGTAGCAGAGTCCACTGAGTGACACATTATCTCCCTGAGGGAGAGGAGAGGATGCTGGAGGAGTATGTTCTCTTCTGAGAGAAGCCATTAGGCCTGTGTGAAGTGGCTGGTATTCGCTTTGGTTTCTGAATCAGCCAAATCTCTGAATCACACAGGTCCCATCCCCTACCCACTCTCCCAGTCCCACCCAGCCCCAGCTCCTGGCTCCTTCAAAAAAAAAGTCCCCACTCACCAGCTGCTGCCAGGCAGGTGGGGTGGGGGTGATAACTGCTGCCCCCCACTGCCCTGTGCTGTGTGTGTGTGGGGGGCTCTTCCATGAACTCACAGAAGCCCCAAGGCCACTGCAGCAGCCAGTGAGTTCAGGGTTTTTTATTTTTATTTTTTTTTAAGGTCTGGGAGCTGGGCCGGGTGGGGCAGCCATGGGGAGTGGGGGGTTGGGAAAGCAGGCAGCAAGCTCATGGCAAAGCCCCACACACAGCATGGGGCAGTGGGAGGCAGCAGGGATTACCTCCTCACCTGTTACCAGCTGGTGAATGGATATTTTTTCTAAAGTGCTGGGAGCTGGGGCCAGGTGGGGCAGCCATGGGGGGACCTGGGAGAGTGGGTGTGGGAGCAGGCAGGGGATGAAGGCTGGTGAGGGTAACCCCATGGTCCCCTCTCACCTCCTCCAGCCCCTGCTCCTCCACCTCCTACTTACCAGCATTGAGTCTGGGTCCAGCTCCCTGCAGCAAGCAGGAACTGCCCGAATCACTGAAGCTCTTTGAATCTTTTCCTTATCGATTCAGAGAGCTTTGAATCAATTCAGACCTTTTAATTGGTCCCCTGATTCAATTCGGATTTGGATTCAGAGATTCAGCTACCGAATCAGGCTGAATCTCCTTCAGATTGAATCAGCATCTGAAGCTTCATATAGCCCTAGAAGCCATGACATGTACAGACATTCACTCTCCCAGAAGAAAGTCTCCCTTAGCCCTGGGTGTTCTCAGATTGTTTTTCTCTTGGAGCAGCCATTTTTATCCAAAGAGAGAAATCCTGAATATCTGAACACTCATTGTTTTTACTAGAAGAGTAGTGACTTTCCCAGGAGAAACTGAATGTACGAGGACAGTATATATATAATTTTTCATGCCTCCTTAAATCCAAGTTTGCAACATGTGACTCTAGCATGTCCTAGCTCAATGCACTCTTGGTATTTTTATTTATCTCACGGATGCATAGTGAAATATTAGATACCTATGGGAAACATTAAACATGAGAATAAAGTAGTAATCATTTAAAATGTACAGCCCTATTAAAAGAAAGCTTGTGAGACAAGCTGTCCTACCCTGAAAAGAAGAGTTCAGTTTCCAGTTGTTCAGTCATCTGCATTATGAGTTGGAATTTTTGACCCTTTATTGCACTAATCTGGAATGGTCTCCTAAGGCCAGAGATTTTTTATTAAATGGATTTCCACTATTTTAAAATAAATGTCAGGTCATTCAGCTTGTATTGGCGACAAGGTCAAAATATGTTCCCTTTATGAGTTATTCAAAGAGTTAACAGCATTTCCATATTCAGTTGATGCTTATCTATTTAGCTATAAACCAGAAGCATTGCAAATAGGAATCAGTACCGTACTTCATAGTATGTGGTATATTTTATCCCCTCTTAGTTTTCATGATTATTTCATTTGCCAGTATTCTGATAAAATTCTGTGCATCTCTCCAGTGATCTGGACCAAGAAAGCTTCAGCAAAAATATCAGTCACTGGAAAAAGATGGAAATGGAAAAACTTTTTTCTTTTGAACTACCTGGCAACCCTGAAAAATGGATGCTATTTTTCTTGTTTGGAAGGTGGGTGATATCAGAAATGCACTTGAGTATCTGAGGCAATGTATGATCCTGAAAATTCTGTTCAAGAAAACAGTTTTCAGAATGGCAGAACTCAGAAATAGCTAACAACCTGATTGTCTGTTGGCTCTTCATTAAGAACAGAAACCATTTGAGTAAGGGTGGGTCAAATAGAATAAAAGTTTTAAAATAGCTTTCTTAAAAATACTATGTAGCCTTATTGAAATGCATAACCTATTGCCTAATTTTCAGTATAATTCCCTTATCTTTTGTAATTGCCACCTGTCTGTGTGATATTTATGCAAGCAAACAATTTATGCTCCCAGTGATTTTCTTTATCTTTAATAAAAAGCCAGTAATTGGAAAAAAATATCTGCACTTGCATATTCTTTGATATAAGAGCATGGTAGAGAAATGGAGAGAAAAGTTATTTGTAGCTTCCAATAAACCATGCATCTCTTTTACTGTGGGAAGCAAACATGCTTCTATTGTCTTAGCCTTCTTGAACATTACAGCCTAGTCGCAGGTAGGGGTTCTTAATTAAAACTCTCTGCCTCTAACTCTACCATTGTTCTTTTGGCAGTGGTATCATAATTTATTTTTTTCTACTTTACTAGTGGTTCATTATAAGGTAGAAAATATATTCACATGGACATGGATAATAGTAAGCTACAAAATCAGACCAGCATTGAATGCTTCAGAACTTTCTGGGACTATGAATATAAAAAGCATAAGCTGTTACTTTTCAAATGGCTTAAGGTATTTAGGTGTGCAACAGGGGGAAAATTCATCTAATTTATTTGTGGACTTCTTAGTTGTATTGCAACATTAAAAGCAGAAAGCTCCTGATTTTGTAAATTGCTCTACTACCCCACAATAAAGTAATTTAAATAAAAATTAACAAAGTTTGCAGGGTTGCCAACTATCTGTAAATTTACAAATAGATCATAACAAACCAAACAAAAACAGACTAAAAATGCCTGTCTGGAAAGTCTTAAAAAGAATTTGCTGTCCATAAAAAACCTGAGCCATAAGAGCTTGATAGAAGATTGCTCATTAGAAGCTGGAGGCAAGCACTGAAGGGGACACACGGCATTGAAGGGGATACTAGCACCTAGTATCAGAGTGGGAGTACAGTACGCTACACTGGGCATTCTCCCAGAGATTTTTAGCCTATGGGAGCAGGGCTTTGTAGCCCCCCACTACCACCACCCAGATGTGTGCTGCTTCTGCATCTAGTCACCTGCCTGTACCACTGCTTACCTCACATGTAGGGCAATGGTCCTTTTTGGAGGCCTGTACCAGGATTGGTAGGGGAGGCTGAGAAGAGAGTAAGGCTGTTGGGTGGGTTGTTGGGGGAACAAACGTGTGGGGTGCAGCTAAGGGCATCAGGGTATGGGGGTAAGTAGGGGACCTGGGTGTTTGGGCAGTATGGTGTCAAATCATTGATGCAGTCAAGCACGGTTGTCAACCCAATAAATTATTTTTACTGATAATCTCCAAACTTTTTACTGACAACCAAACTTCTTAATCTGGTTAATCATACTTATTCCATTATACTAATAGGAGCATTGACTACAGGCAATCACTAGCTAGAAAAACATCACTGAAAATGGGAATGTTTTGATGAGGCAAAAGCACAAGTAACCATCTTCTTCTTCTTGCTACTGTAAAAAAAAACCCAAAACAACACAAAATCTGGGTATTATTCTGAGAATTCTATTTTATTGTGAGATCTACAATACTTCACCAGAAGGTATAGTACAATTTTGAAACTGATCTCTTTCTTTCTAGAGCTAAGCTGCATCCACACAAGCACAGACATTTGTTTTCCCAGGGACAAGAAGCAGAAGCATACCTTGTGCCATTGATACTTGTCCCCAAGGAATGTCCATGCCATGGCCCTCTGGCCCATGGCAGGTTACTCTGGGGAGGCTGGGGCCAGCAACTGTGGTGGCCACAGCAGCCTTACCTGGGGCCCGGGGGGCCTCAGGGAGCTGTAGCCACGGAGCTCCTGCAATTAGAAGCATGGCCAGCAGCCAGGGCATGGCTCTGGCAGGCCAGGTTCTTGTTCTGGGCACTGCACTGCTACCATGTGTGCTACCCTGGTTTTTTTTAAAGGCTAGGGTGTTTTTGACCCCAGGATCTCCCAGGGTCAAAAAAACTCCACACAAGGTGCATGGGGAATGCTTGCAGGTGCAGTGCATGGCTCCACAAATGGGTCTGCAGCACCACATACTGCACGTCCATGCTTGTCTGGATCTGGCTATAGCATCCAACATTTTTTTAAATAGACTAAATGGGGGTAAAGTAGGGAATATTCACAATTTTCTATGTAAAATGAAATAGTTTGTTCAAGCCTTTGTTAGTTGCTCAGAGGTCTTCAAAATAGACTGACAAGATGAATCAAAAGATAACGTATCTTTTTATTAAGAAGATGAATAGACAGATGTATTGCCTATACGTTTATGATCCTATATTGCATTTTGCTGTATTATTCATTTCTTATGGGTTATCTATTTCAAGATAAAATTGACTGGATCATACTCAAACTCTCAGTTTGCCATCTGCATAGTATATAACATGATCACTAACACATTACTTTTATCTTATAATTTTTAGTAAATATTTTCCAGAGTGATGATTCCTGAAAATGCTCTGTATGAGCATAGGCAGTGAGGTTGCTCCAATGCTCTGTAATTACAGCATGTCGGAACAGACTTGATTAAATGAGTCTGTTGGAGTGTGGTAATTACCACACTCCAGCAGACTCCAGCATTTCATGTATTAGTGTCCCTGTGCTGAAAAATGGCAGTGGGGGGGCTTTAACTACAGCTCATTTGATAACTTTTAGTTAACTTGCCCCCGCCACCATTTCTCAGTGTGGGGATGCTGATACATGAGACACTCTGGGTGATTTAACTAGAGTGGTTCTCAGAGCCTCTCTAATTAAAGTACTCTCTACCCTCTTACCCAATCCTGGAGCATGTGTATAAATGCCCTATGATGCTAGATACCCAGTGATCAATGTGGAATAAGCCCATGTCTAAGTGGATTAAGACATTCTCAAGATACCCAGTTGAATCAAAGCAGTGACTTTTGTCACCTTTCTGCCCTCTAATCCTGAAGGCTTCTGGGGGATGAAACAATGGCTGCTTAGGGTTGCTCTGATGTGCACTGCCAGGTAGTAGCTGTCTCTAGTGTACCTCACCAGTTGGAGCTGCTAGGAGACTTTACCTTGTGACTCCTCTTTCGACTGCCTGATTGACTCTGAGCCACCATGGAAGACCCCATCTAGTGAGGGTCAGCAAGACTTGAAGATTCTGTGAAGCCCTGTAATCTTTACTCAGTTACTTATCCTTGCATTACTGGCAGGATAAATCTTGATAAAACAGCTATAAAATTTGTATTTGGATTGTTAACATAACCTAAAATATTGATGGCAAGGAGATAGCACAAAGGCAAAAAGTTCACAACAGTTTTTGACCATCATGATCAGAGTAAGGCTCATAAACAAAGCAAGTCTCAGCAAAAGCACTATGGAACTTAGACCACTTTGACCATCGGCAAAAACAGCTAACTATTTTAAAGTTAAGTTTCTATGTAGACTTACCAGTGCTGGATAGCTGTGTATGCTAATATTATAAATAGTTTTGATGTCTTTTTATATTATCATCCTCATTTAGATTTAAATTCAGTGGAGAGAAAATAACAGAAACAAGAGGAGCATAATTATCTAATATTTTTGGTAAAAGGAATTTGGGAGAAGAACTGTGATGTATAACCTCTTTTTAATCAAAAAATCTTTTTGATAAACATTGCATATTTTTGCATTTATTACAGTGGCACCAGAGATTCAACCAAGTTTGGGGTCACTTGGTGCTATGCATTGTACAAACACATACCTAAGAAATGTATCTTTTGGTTAAAACTAGTTTCCATTAGTTGGGGTCAGCTAGTATACATATAGTGTACACAGCTCATAACATGGCTGTGTTTGAGCTATCAGTGCCTACTGCTCATCACAGCATATGGTAGTAAATGAAGCCTTACCAATGGTTTATAGTACTCAGAAGCCATTATTTCCTTTGGAATCAATAAGTGTAAGTACTGACTCTAGCAATGTCACAAAAACTCATTCTTTATATTTTGCGTTCAGCTGGAGGTCAGTACATATCGCTCCAACACCAACAACATATTACTACTCAAACCATTATAGGAACACCCATGCCATTTGAATTCTTTATAGATGCTATTTATATCTTTGACATATGGAACAAAGTGAATCCCTTAGTTACCTTCTGATATTCAGAGCAGCCAACTACACAGCAATTGGCATGTATTGTTCAAGTATATTATTCCCCTAGACATCTTTTCAGAGTAGCAGTATAATGGGATATTGACTATATATGAATTGAGGGGAAAAAATAAAGGTCAGTTATGACCAAATCTTTGAACTATGCCGAATCAAGTTTTGATCAATAATAAATTAATTTAAATCTGTTAACAAAAACTCCTTTCCTTCTTCCTGGTTCCCATTGTTTCTGTTTGTTATTTTTTAGAATTTCAGAAGGACCTTCTCATGATCCTGTGCAATGAAAGTGGCACAGAGATATTGTTAGAGGTTACCAAAATATAACTTTATATACAATGTATTACTGTGTTGCTATGACAAGACATTTTAGTTATTGTGAGATACTGTAAAATTGTGAGTGAGCTTTGGAGACATTGTGTTCTTACTACTAGCCTAACAGCAAACACCATCTTTTCATCAGTTACTTTGTACCTTAGCTGACACTTTTTATGTCCTAGTCAAATTGTACCATTCTTATCTCTTGGCATCCTCTCAGAAATGTTTTGTTAGTTTATAACTATCCAGCTATATATTTTGGATTGTTGCACTCTCAAGACAATAATGGCTAACTGGACAAAACAAAGGAGGATTATGTTAGGTATCTTTTGCCACATGACTATTAACTTTGTTTTCATAGAAATTGGTGTCATGAGTTAATATATTTCAAGAACTACCCCATACTAATAAAGAATACTCTTGTAGCTGAAGCGCTGTTTTGTGACTCAAGCGATTTGGGTTTAATTCCTGGATGTTACAAATTTCCTATTGGCTTGCAAACTTCTTGGACAAATCATTGTGGTACTAATTAAAAAAAAACCCTTAAGCATGTGTTAATTTTTAAGGAAATAAATAATCCCTTTCCTGTTCAACAAAGTGTTGTAGCTTGTTTAACTATAAATCTATGCTTAATTTTCACTAACGTCACTGAAATTCAAGAACATGTCCTTCTCTATTTTGCCAAACTGAGGTTGTAAACTATCTGTGCCTCAGTTTCTCTTTGGTACATAGGGATAATTATCCCCTAATTATCTTGCCTGATCCTGCCTGTTGTAGGGTACAGTCTGTTAATGACCTATTATCTATTTATTAGGTAAATTATATATTTATGCAATGAGGGCATCTCAGGTGTGACACATTAGTAAATGATAAGCAACAATCAATAATAATACATTTTTCAGTTTTGTTGCTTTACAAATAAAATCATTAACAAGATTTAAAAACAGAGTATATAATGCACAATTGTTCATCCCTTTTCATAATGAATTTCATGTTGAACTGTAAATGTGTCCTAATTAATATGATTACATAACGTGAAATAGATCTCTCTTAAAATTGTGGTCTGTAATTACTGTGATCTTTAGTACATTCATAAAGCATATTTTAATTTGCCACCTAACATGCTTGTTTTTTAATTTAATTCCAAGTTTTCTACTTACATTTTTAGAATAAATACATTGTACAACAAATTTAGAAAATATTGAAAGGGTTTCATTCCACAGCACCAGATAGTATAGAAGTTTTTTTTGTAACTTAATAGAGATGATAGAAGTAAAATATTACAAGTTGATGTAGGTGTGTTGCCAGTAGGTCAAAGAAAGTGATTATTCCCCTCTATTCAGCACTGGTGGGCCACATCTGGAAAACTGTGCTCAGTTTTGGGCCTCCCCACTACAAAAAGGATGTGCACAAATTGAAGAGAGTCCAGCGGAGGGTGACAAAAATGTTGAGGGATCTGGGGAACATGACTTATGAGGAAAGACAGGGGGAACTGGGTTTATTTCATCTAGAGAAGAGGACACTAAAAAGAGACTTGATAGCAGTCTTCAACTACCTGAAGGAGGTTTGAAAGAGGATGGAGGTAGTCTATTCTTAGTGGTGACAGATGACAGAACAAGGAGCAGTGGTCTCAAGTTGCACCAAAGGAAGTTTAGGTTAGATACTAGAAAAAAAATTTCACTAGGAGGGCAGAAAAACACCGGAACAGGTTACCCAGAAAGGTGGTGGAAGCTCAATCCTTGGGGGTTTTCACAACCCAGCTAGACAAAGCTTTGGCTGGGATGATATAATTGCGGCTGGTCTTACTTTGAGCAGGCGGTTAGACTAGATGGCCTTCTCAGGTCCCTTCTAACCCTAATTTTATATGATTCTATGATGGATATAAGTCTTAATCTGTCAATATGCCTAAGGACTTGTTTGATTTTAAGAACATGAGCAGAACCATTGGCTTCAATGAGACTATTCATGTGATTATAGCTAATCATGTGTTTAAATGTTTTGTTGGATTATAGCCAATGTAGCTGTATTTGAAAAAAGTCCATGTAAATTCATCCAACATAATTTACAGGCATTAACTCTAAATCCTGCCCAACTGGCTATTGTAGAATGCTGACAAACATATTGTGAGACTCAAGAGGTTTCTTCTGTACCGAAAAGCAATCACAGTGCTATCCATCCAATTTTGAAAACGTGTGCTATGAAAGGATGTATATATTATTGTCATCCAAAAATTGACTTAGTTGTAGATGCCTTTTTGTCTTAGCTGAAACAGTTGAATGTATTAGGGAGGCAAAGAATCAGTGCAGGGGTCTCTCAAATAATAGTTACATTTCTATTCAGAAGGGTATCAGAATAGATATTTATGTGAAGTTATACCAATGGCTGCACTCTTCTAGGTTCACAAAAAGAGTTACCAAGTTTTGAACAGCAACCCCATAGAATGTGTGCATATACAGCTACAGTACAAAAGCTTACAGATAGTTTATGTGGATTAGTTGCAGGAGCCATTTTCAAGTATCTTCACTGCCTTTAACTGAGACAAGTTTCTTTGCCTTTCCTTCAGGGTTTAACAGTAAGCAAGTTGCATGGTCTCTTGGCTCTTGTTAAATTCTTCATTCCACCTCACCCCTTTGTTCCTTTGTTTCATCCAAGCTACATGGCTATTTTCTGCCTTCCATCACAGAGAAGGGAGAGAAGCAAATGCTTGTATCCCTGGGTACACAGGGACAGAACTGTCCCTATAATTCATCAACCAGAGAATCTTCAATTATGGCTGGCTCTTATATTGACTGAGTTAACAGAGGAGAAAAATCTAGTCTATATTCTCTTGACTCCCTTGCCTTTTAACTATGAATGAAGCCACAACCTGATTCTTAATATCTGTAAAACATCCAAGAGCCTTGTACTGATACAGAGAAGAACAGAACATTATTGTTAAGAAGTGCACTGGTGCTAAACCTAGTCCATGTGCTGTGGGGTGTGGGGTGGGAGCAAAACAATTTTCTTTTTTTACCTGGATTATTTGGTAGATTAGAAAGGCAGTTTCTCAACCTGATTATACCAGTGGTTCACATTAATGGTAATACTGGTCAAACGAGAGAACTTATGGAGTTCTGCTACTACACTAATGCCTGACTTTATCCCGCATTCATACTATTGCTCCTTTGAAATACAGATGTCTAGAAAATGGAAAAAATGAAAAAAACAAGAAGAAATTAAATACAAAGTAAAACTAGGCAAAAGAAACACAGGACAGAAGAAGAAAGGAGGAAACACAATGGGGCAATTAAAATGTATTTCTTTATGTGTCTTTTAGCTGATGCAAATTCACATGCTCTAGAGATAGGATTGGATGTGGGTAACACAACCTGGTATCAGCAATGAAATAATGGCTTTATTTTAATTGGTTTCAAACACAGAAATCCTTTACAGAAAGACTGAGGGACCTAAACAAAACAAATCTCAAGTTCTAATACAGGCCAGTAGCTAAAACACCAGCAAAACTAGCATTTACTAAATTATATTTGGACAAAAACACACACACACACACACACACAAAACAAAACAGACACATACATACACAAAACCTTACTTCTCCTGTGAGACAAACAGATCCCATCCTCACTTGGATAATGTTAATTTCATACATCATTGTAATCTATATGATTCATATAATGAATGTGACTTGCACAGATAATTTTTTTTTATGGGGACATAAATATGTAGGGATGACAGTTAAAGTATGTGTAGATTTTTATTCAGAAATCAAATGCTATATGAACAATGGAAAAATATTTTATTATGTCCATGGGAAGCACAGTCAATTGGGATACTCCTGGAATGTTAATGGCTATATAATTAAAAGAATGTTGTATTAATAGTACTAAAACCAGTTTTTTGCTTTTCTGCCAGAGTGGTAACATTAATGTCACAACTTTTTCATGGAAATTCTTTTCTTGTTTATATGATACTGGGCATGTCTACATGTGAAATTAATGTAACTGAATAAACTGTAGAGCAATTTGTGCTGCAATAAACTACTCCCAGGTGCACTAACTACATGTGCACCTGGGACAGCAGCAAACTGTGCCAGGGAGGAGCAGTTTAGGCCAGAGATGGTCCTGCTATGCTACGCACCCTTGCAGCAGCCTGGGGGACCTCCAGGCACCAGCTGCAGCTGCCAGGGTACCAGCCCTGGTGCTGGCAGGAAGCACAGAGTCAGTCCCGGGCTCTGGCTGGTGACAGGAGTGTGGCCCGGGGTTTGTGACCAGCCCTAGGCTGGTCAGAGGCACCAGGGGGTCAGGCCAGAGCAGCGGGTAGCTGTGTTGGGTAGTGGAAGATCTGGCTGGGCCATAAGGCTCCTTCAGCTGCCAAGCCCTGTGGCTGGGCAACAGGCAGAAGTGTGGCCTCCTGTTGGCTGGGCTGACCAGGCACAATTTATCCCTTAGTCAGTGTCTACACCTGCGTTGCTCCACAGTAAATAACTTTGCAGTAGAATAGTACTTGTATTTATAAGTACTACCCTGCTGCAGAGTTTATTAGTTTTCTGCAGCCTAATAGCACTGCACATGTAGACACATGGTGTTTACTGTGGGGCTACTACACAGTAAACAACTTGTGCAGATGCATGCACTGAGTGTAACAAAATGTCCATGTTCACCTGTCAGGAACATAAACAAATAAACCAAACAGGAACTGATCATTTTTGTAACTGGTGGATATTATTGAACCTTTGAATATCACAGAAAATTCATAGAGCAACATTTATAACTGGAATGCCAGCACAGAGGGAAGTTGAAGAAAATATGTTGTTCTTTCCTCTGAAACCAGAATCTCTAGTCCAATACCATTGTCACCCTTTGGATGACAAAAACATTTGCTTGACAGGAGTTGGCCACATACAACACAGTGGTCAAATCTAGCTCATAGAGCTGGAGGGAGGCTTCTTTGGTGCTTTGGTAGTGATGTTTTGGTGGCAGCAGGCTTCATCCAGGCAGTGGGAAGAAGTGGCAGTGGTGGCACTGTACAGGAGAAAATAGTGACTTCCAGGCTGCAGCTGTGGCTCTGGTTCTAGCAGCAGCAGTGAACCCGTGCCCAGAGCTAAGCTTCATTAGAGCAGTCTGGCCCACTGTAAAATGTTACCGATTTTTACTTTAAAAGTTGTGTCCTAGGTTTTTATACCTGAAAGCTTGCTAAAAATTTTTCCCCCAATTATTTCAGTTGGTCTAAAAGCAAATATCAGATTCACCCAAAGAACCTTGTCTGCTTATGTCCTTAGACCAACACAGCTACAACCTACACCTCTGTCCTAGTTACCGCATTTATATTTTGTCTGCCTTCCTACATTATCTTGCTAAAAAGTCTTACCTTTTACAGTGATAGAAAAAATAGGTAATAGTATTAATCTACAACAGGAAGGCAAAATTGAAGAACGTAGAAAATTAGGCCTTGCATTATTATTGAATAAACAATCAACTAAAAATATAATCTTATTGTTCCTTGTACCAGAGGATGGATATTCTCATGAATATGTATATGCTAAAGGTAGACAGAAAGAATGCTGCATTTCAGATCAAAATTAAAACAAAGAATGTTTTCTGTGGTTAAATGAATTTTGGGAAATATTTGCTAAAGAGTCCAAATTTAAAGTGGATAAAGAATATTACTGTAAGGTATCACATGCTCTTCACATTACATTCCTGCATATTATATTTTGCCAGGTATTCAGCTGTTATAAACTGTTGCAATTCCATTGGCTTAAATGGAGTGATGCTGACTTCTACCATCTGAGACTCTGGGCCCAGAAGTAAGGTTATTTTAGCTCTTCTATTTTCTCTAAATAATTGTGATTGCAGAGAAAGACATGAATAACCCTCTGGTCTAAAATGAAACCTTAGATTTGTCATAGATTATATAATCCCAATGGAGAACATAGCAATTGATTTATCCAATATGCTATCCACCATTAAAAGTCAAGGGCTCTTAGAAACACCACAGTTCTGAATTAAAATGTCGATTTTCCTATAAAAGCAGAAACTAGCTAACATTCTTTTTCTATAGATGATCAAGATTCATTTACTCAAGCTTCATATTAAATAATGAGGAAAACTTTAATGAAGATGGTTGCCTGGCGTTACTGATGTGAACTCATTTTCCTAGTGCCCTAGGCAAAGTTTGCTCTGCTTTCATTATTACAAAGAAAAGAAAGAAGAAAAAATAATTTATTTCTGAAGACAAGGAAATACATATTTTCCTTTCCTTGCAATGATTCTATGTATAGACAGTCATTTCTTGACTAGCTTATATTTTAAAAACTTTTTTTTGTTAGAAGAGAGTCACAGAATACCAGCTTTGTTCTGTCACAAACATAGGCCCAGCTCTAGAGAAGAATGTTGGTTTCCCAAGCAGTACTGTCATGCAATCCATGTGCTTAAATAAAAATAAAAATACTGTTTTATACCACATGCCTTACCACATTAATGCCTGCATTTTCCTTAGATTCCTAACTGTCTGTTCCAGCACATGGTCAAAAGTACCTCAAGTTTTATCACTGCTGAACAGATTGGTGTCTGTGTCCCTGCCTAAACACCACTAGGATTCAAAGCTATTTGCTCCCCTGCCTATATTCACTTATAGATTTAACCTAGTAAGCACATTTCAAGTAATCTTAACACATGCTTGCAGAATTAGATCACGAACAAACACAACTTCAGCCACCATTTAATTCAAAAGCACAATGGCATTGCCATCCCTAGTATTTCACAGTAATGTAGTGGGGAGAGAACACAACCTGGAAGTGAATAAATACATTTACATTAAATGGTCATTGGATAAAATACAAATTCAGACCTTGGAGCAAAGACCAGACTTAAATCTCCCACCTACAAGGGTTCCCTAACTACTGGGCTCATCCTTCTCCAACTCAGTGAATTATCAATTATTTTAAGCAAAATGGAACAATATTGTTAAAAGAGATTCGGAATGTCCTCCTTCTGTAATGTTGTGGTTAGGATACTTTTCATGGCAGTAGGAGACTGGGGTTTAAACTAAGTCTCCCACATGCTTGGAGAACATTTTCATCAGCTGAATATCATTTAATTCCAAAGACACCCATGGAACTTTCAGTCAAAGTGGCAATAATTTCTATTTTATTGATTACAGTTGGAGAGCTTTTTACAAAGAAACATTATTTTAAATCAGTTTTCTTTCATATGCATTTTTCATTCATCTTATGCCAAACAATTAATGCCCCAAATTAATAAGGGTTATAAAGAAGGTAATTGAAATTGACAGAGTGTTTCAAGGGCTGTTTACCTGGGGGAGGGGGTCTTATTATGCATACATGCCTCTGTATTTTTCAGATGTCTTAAAAATATATGTACCATACTAGAAAATACATTGATCGTTAGAAATTATTATACAAGCATACAATGTGTCTTGAAAATAGTTAACCATTGATCAATGATTAAACATTTGAAAGACACATTGTATGCTGATGTCTTAATAATCATCTAGGGCCATGAACAGACATTCCATTTGTGGCAGGAGAAAAGCCATTCTCCTGGCACAAAAGAAAGCCTCACAGATCTTCTAGAGATTTCTTGCAGAAGAGAACTGGTTCTTCTGTGATGTTAGATTGGATAACTATGAAGATTTCCCTCCTTCCAATCTAACTTTAATGCCTGTACATTTTTCTTGGGTATAGAGGACACCTGATATCTCACCTCTGCTCTTCCTCCCTCTCTTCAAGGCAGAGGGATGGAGCAAGAGCACTGGCTCCCTAATAGCACACCCATCAGGGAGCCTGGGGGCCTAGCCCTGAAAAGTTAGTTCTCCCCTCTGCATCCCACACACCAATCAGTGCATTTGTGGGTGAGGGTGTTCTCCTGCATGGGTGCCTTCTAGAAAATTGTTCACCCCATTTGAGAATGGTCCCCCTCTCTGCTTCTAGTCAGCTGATTGGTGGCACTGGGGGACATTCCCCAGCAGAACAAACCCTGGAAGGGATTCCCACCATGTTAAAATATCCCCAACCTACCCATACTGCTCTGGGTCAACCCAGAACTGTGAAGGATGAGGCAGGCTGCCTTGCTGTTGCAGGAGAATACCTCCCCTCTCCCTACCCTCCTCTGGGTCAGCCTGGAGGAGTGCAAGCAGTGGGGTCTATTGTCCTGCAGTAGGAACAAGGAGGCTTCACACCAAGGGAGAATGCTCTACCCCACTCCTGCCAACTAGCTGATTCATGGGGTGAAGGGGAAATATCCCAGGACTGGAGCCCTCCCCAGGCTGTCTGTGGCAGCTGCTGCTTTTCAGCAACTGCCAACCACCAATCAATAGCCTGCTTCTTTCCCAGACTGGGGAGAGGACATGTTGTCAATTAATGCCCCCCCCCCCCAATGTAAAGGTAGGAATGTCCCAGAGAGTAGCACTCAAGAGACCCCTGGCTGGAAAGCTCACTTGTGAAGCTCTCTACGCATGGGGCTAGAATGTATGCATGTGCCAACTCTCAGACTATTTTCCTACTTGTAAGAATTTCTCTGAAATTGTTACTGAAATGAATATTTGTACGTGGCTTAGATCTTGATTTCCTGTATATTTATCCAAATGTATTGTTACAATATAAAGTACATTACCATTACAATTTTGATTATTGCTTAATTTTTGGCAAGTGCTCTTGTTGTCAGTCCCATTAGCCAAATACTGAAATTTATTTGACTCTGAGAATAAAGGGTTTTTTTGTGGTGTCATGGACCAACTTCAAGAGATGTTAGACAAGATTTAGGGCACAAAGTGACCTTCTTCTGGGAAAGAAGAATATTTTCTTTAACAACCACAACTACAATAATAGTCCAATCCTATTATATTGCTGGACATTAGAGTGGTCTAACTTCTGCTACAACCTTAGCAGTAGATATTCTGACTAGGGAATTATGTTTCTAATGCCATACACAATGTACTATTTACCAAGTTCCTGGGAGCAAACCAGAGCATCCAAAAAGTGGGTCACAATTGTTCAAGTATACTGATTTACTGAAACTTATAGCCAATTCAGGTGCAAGGGATCCTTGGATGGCATGGAAGCTTAAATCCATTTTACTTTGACGAGACACATGCTACTAAATCATTTAGCTGCAATATCTCTTCTGGCATTTCTCTCTCTTCCAGCAGATGTTCTGATAATAAAGTGTGATATATAATCATAGAATTATAGAAAATTAGGGTTGAAAGGGACCTCAGGAGGCTCATCCTCAACTAGATCTTCCCAGCCAAAGCTTAGTCTAGCCAAGTCTTAAAAATCTCCAAGGATGGAGTTTCCATCACCTTTCTGGGTAACCTGTTCCAGTGTTTTACTACCCTTCTAGTAAGAACATTCTTCTTAATATCTAACTTAAACTGCCCTCGCTGCGACTTGAGACCATTGCCCCTTGCTCTGTCATCTTCTACCACTGAGAACAATCTAGGTCCATCCTCTTTTGAACACCCTTTCAGGTATTTGAAGGCTGCTATTAAATCCCCTCAGTCTCCTCTTCTCTAGACTAACTAAGCTCAGCTCCCTCAGTCTTAACTCATAAGGCATGTCCCCCAGCCTCCCTTACCATTTTTGTTGCCCTCCACTGGACTCTCTCCAATTTGTCCACATCCTTGCTGTAGTGAGGGGCCCAGAACTGGAAACAGTACTCCAAATATGGTCTCACCAGTGCTCAATAGAGGGGAAGAATCACTTGTCTAGACCTGCTGGCAACACTCCTACCACTGCAGCCCAGTATGCCATTAGCCTTCTTTGCAACAAGAGCACACTGTTGGCTCTTGTTGGATGGATGGATTAGACCATCCATTTTATTTTGGCCACAGTTTGGAAACAATTATTCATGGGAAGAATTTCTTTCATTCTATATCTGAAGTATAACTTTTGTCTGTGGCTTTTTTAGGATTATACTTCCATTTCAAGGAATGAGGAAGAAAGCAAATGCTCCTGATAAAATATTTGATCTATGGAAACTATTCTCTTTTAAATCAAATGTAACTGTAGACCTTTATTTTTAACCTTCAAATATTATTCCCATGGATTTTCTTATTTTCAGTCTTAAATGTCAGGTTTTCCCTGAATGTAATTGTGTATGCAAATAAACGTTGATGCCACCTCGTTTTTAGTCATGTATTTGTGTATTTTTTGTTATAGTGCAGCACTGATCCACTGTTGTAAGCTTTAGCCTTGTCAACCTGATATATACCTTGTACATTGTGCATGGAATCTTAAACTGAAGGCCCTAAAAAGGTTTCTCTGCATTTCTCAAGATTATCTTTAATGGTTTAGATGTAATGCTCTCACCAATTTTGTGTTTCCAGATAATCCTAAAACCTATGTTTGGATTTCTTCGCTTATGTAGCAGTTTATAAAGAATTGACAAAACATGCTTAGATTGTTATGGGTTGTTCATTATAACCCAAGCTGGATATTAGTAGGATTCCTTTATAACATTTGTATATTTTCTTCAAGAGCTCTGACAGTACAGTACGAGTGAGATTTTTAAAAGCATATAAAAACATTTTCCAAACTCTGTATTGAAGTCATTTGGTGTTCTACTGCTGATTTTCACACATGCAGAGTTAATTCAATTTTATGGGGTTTTAAAAATCCCACCTACCTGCTTCCAGAGCTGACTATAAATCAACCCAAATATTAATATCAGAAACAATTTAAGTTGTTTTTCTGTCAAAAAAAATCTCTCTTGAGGATTTAATTCCACATTTTCTTCCATTTACAGCATGCAAAATAGATGTATTGTGATTGTGGAAAAAAAGATTATATCATAGTGAATCAACATATTCTCTGAATTTGTTATGTGTTATATCCTGACAGCATGCTTGTTGCTTAGAGCCATGTTTGTATGTATTATAAAATTCCCTGGATAATAATCCTTAACATTCAAACTGTTCAGCTTATTCATGCATATTGCTTTTTCTTTTGAGATAGTGTACATCATGGGGATACAGTGTGTGAACACTGGAAACAAAGGGGCCAATTTACGTTAAGAACATGATATGCACATAAGTAATCCCACTGAAAGCCTATGTCTGACTTTAAACATGAGTTAATCCTAAATCCTAAAATCTTTATTCTCTTTTTACTAATATTTTATTAATTGTGGTAATCTTGCAAATATCTATTAATTTCCAGAAGGAAACTACCCAGTTAAAATAGTCTAAATTGAATATGCGGCATACTAGGGAATAAACATCTTTTTACATGTTTCTGATTACTTATCATATGGAATCATACAGACAAAGTGAGCAAGGACCCTAATCACAGCACTATTAGAGTAATATTTCTGAGTGGAATTGACCTTTACAGGAGTTTGTGATTGTTCTTTGCAATGCCTAGGAGTATGATAGCTGATTCTAGACCTATACAAGGGTCTAAGCTTGCAAAGTGCAAGACACCTTCCTAAGTGCTCTCAAGAACATCAATGGACATCTTTACACATGGTGCAGGGGTAGGCAGGTGGGGGGTGCTTTAATTAGAGCCACTTTAATTAAAGTGTGCACAGAGTCCTGTGTATTCAGCATCCTGCTGCTTCAAAATGGCAGCGGGGATGCTTTAACTAAAGCTCGTTTGACAAGCTTTAGTTAAAGTGTCCCTGCCAACACTTTGAAGTGTGGGGATGCTGAATATATGAGTTGCCAAGGCTCCTGGATCATGCTAAATAGCACACTCCGGCAGACTCTATTAATTGATGCTGCTCTGACGTACTAATTAGCATGCATTGGAGCAGCCATCAGACATGTGTATAGGTATAGAACTGAAAGGTGCTCAGAATATAATGCAGGTGTTCAAGACCTTGCCAGTCTGGGTTCTATTATCCTTGATCTAAAATTACTCTCTTTTAATACTCACTTTGTGTTTTATTTTTTATGGTAATGGTTTCATTATGAATCTTCTTGTGATTGATAGGACACTTTTAAATTAGAAGTTTGACTTTTTCTCTACTGAAGCCAATGAAAAACTTTAACTGATGCAGGATCAACATTAAAAGTGCTAGCTTTTCTTCCATTCATGTCAAACAAACTGCTAATACTTGTGTACAGCCTACTGCAATGCATCTCGTATGATAATTGAAAATTAGCAGATGGTGATAGTTGTAAATTAGCAGATGGCAGTTCTCCAGTGAAAGGCTTCATTCCATAGGAGGTCTGGTTTCCTTACAAATAGAACCAGACTTGTAAGTAGGGAAGGCATCCCATAAAGAAGTTGTATAACAGAGTTGGGCCAGTTATGTCTGATAAAAGAAGAAAACAATCACATTTCAGGAATGCTTTAAATCTTGTACAAGTGTAGTAGTCCAGGGACCAGCTGTGAAAGGTGAAATCACCACCAGAACTTACCCCATGTAAGTTACTGACAAAGAGTTACCAGATGAGTTAATTTAATAAAATTACAGCCTCGTGCATGCTATTTGTCTTCCTGCATTTGTAGGACAATCACACTTCTTTCAATAGATTCATATTTCTATTTAGAAAGTCACACAAGTCTCGATGTTCAAAGTGGACATTTATCAAAGACAGTTTCAATGGACAGTTGTATTATAACAGGACTCTTGAGAAAGTAATTTAGAATGCACCAACCTACAGATATCTTGTTTTCATAGTGTGTACCTTTGAAGTAAATGTCTGATAATGCCAAGGCAATGAATAATAAATTTGTGTAAAATTATTTTTAAGAGGCTACTAAATGCATGGAGAAATATTTATTTGATGGCTTAGCAAGGAAAGTGAGGAGAAGTCAGACAAACAAATATTTCCCTTCTATGAAGATATACGTTATGAACTAATTCATAAGTTTAGTGCAGTGTATTAATATCCATGTTAATTCAAATGTAAGTAGTACATGGATCTATGATAAATGTTTAATGATCCATCTGTGTTAGAACTTGCTTCTAGGGAATAATAATTGTAAGCAGATTCTGATTTCCACAAAAACCATTGAGCCTATGTGAAGAATTGGTTGAGCTCATGAAATTTGTATGAAGAGATCCTGTGCCTTGCGAAAAAAATAATGAGAGTAAATTATATGGAATTGGTGCATTTAGGGCCATGATTTCAATGGCCTTTTGATACAGTTTCTGGAGGATAAATGCATCAATAAAAAAGGTACCTGTTGATTTCAAAATAATGGATACCTTATGGCCAAAGTGATCACAGAAGAATATGTCCATTAGAAACATTTATGCAGGCAGCAATATATTTTTCAGGAATTATCTCAATAAGCAATAGCAAACAACCTGAGAAATGAGTTGATTTTGGTAATCATACTTCTGACTCATATATGTCACTGTTAGTGTTGCCTAGGATTTAGGACAGAAAATATATAAGAAACATATAGCACCATTGTCCACCAGACAGTGCTTAGGGATTGTTAAAGCACAACTGACCCGCAAATGGAACACAAAATACGAACGCACACAACTTGGTGTCCTAAAATCAGAGTCTAACTTTATTAATATAACCAATATTATCTTAACAGTTTCTATATACAGAGAGAGAAAATAATTAATACAATGATCTCGCTCAATCCCAGATGTCACTATGCTCAACAGAAAAGATGACTAAATCAGTTTCGGAAAGCAAAGGGTATGTTGTTGGCTGGGATGATCCAGACAGGTGTTGAAGGCTGGATTTATGACAACAACAACACTTAACCTTTCTTGCTGCCCCCTTTTATGCTTTTCTTCAACTTGACTCCTTTGATGATACTTTGCTTTCAGATTGATCTCTCTGGAGCCAGCATACCATCGTTATTTTATCCTTTCAGCATATTTTTTTGTTCAACAGACCCATCACTGTGAGAAAGAGAGAGAGCCATAGGGGGCAAAGGAGCACTGGCCAAAGATAGAATCAGTGCCCCCAGCCCCAAAGAGCCCTGCAAAAATCCTCCTTATCCAGGTGTTTCTGGAAGGGAGGGGCCAGGAATTCAAACCCCAGTATAAAGAGGAGCCCGAAGCAGGCAGGAGGAGAGAGCACAGGACCAGAAGTAGATGAGCCAGGCTGAACAAAGCTGCAGGAAAGCTTGAGAGCAGCCTGGAAAACCAGCAGGAGGCTCCTGCAGAGAGGGAGCTCCCCCAGAGGAAGCCTAGATCAAGGACTGATGAAGTAACAGCACCAAAAACTTACTGCAATCTTGCTGGCAGCCGGAAGAGCACAGCTGGAGAAAATACCATAAAGATCCTAAGAGAAGGGCACTTCAGAGAGAAGGTGCTGTAAAAACCTGAAAAGGGTGGCAAAGACAAATTATCAAGGGTAGACCCAGTGGAGTGAGGGTACCGTAATGACCTCAATAGGAGGCTCATGAAGAGGTACTGTAAAGACTGGAACAAGGTGTAGGAGAAAATGACTTCACAGAGTATTTTTTTTCATTTGTTAAAAGCCAGGGAACAATATTCCAGGCCAGGAAAGCTTGTGGGTTTTTTTTTTTTGTAATATAAATTCAGAGGCCTGGGTGAGAACCTGGCTGGAACAGTGATGAGAAGACAATTCAATACCCAGTGGAACGGGCGAGGGTGTAGGGGATGGTTGAGCCCTCACGAACATAGGACGGTGGACAATGACTGACTGGAACTACACGCCCAGGTACAGAATTCTACTCCCATAATCACCAAGTCATGGCGGGCAAGGATGTGGGACCTCTGGTTGGGACTCATCACTGACATCAGCTGGCAGGCTGAGGTCCTATGGTGATATAAAAAAATATATATATATATATATTCACACACACACACACACACACACACCTCTATAGAAAGAGAAAACAAGAAGACAGTCAGAGACTGACTGAGAAGTAACAGCTTCTACCCAGAGACTGAGGGCAGGGGTGAAGGAGCAAAGATTCTTGGGGGCTACGTAACTAGGACTGTGACAATCACAAGCACACCTTTTAATTTGGTCTTTTTCCCTGTCTTATTTGGGCACTGTCCAACTGCAAGAGATGTTAGACAAGAGATTGGTCTCTCTTATCACCTTTCGTTAACATATCCAATCATTTCATCCCTCTGATTCAGCCAGTTACTGACAAGCTCAGTTAATTTGAGCTGGCCATAAAACTATGACTATGTTGTGTTAGAAAAACTTCTCACAGTGATAGAAAAGGAAAGAAACATCATGTGACCAAACTCAAGGCCACAAGGTGCTTGCAGAAGGCAAGGCCAGCTGATAGTTCCGACACCAGCAAAATGAAAAGTTTAGATAATAATGAGGCTATACAGAACTTAAGGAGGAATGATTAAATAAGGCTGAATATAAAAGAAAACTTTAAACCATATTGTAATTCACCACTCTGTAAAGAGGTGCAACTTTAAATCATAAAATATGACAAGCTACCCTACCATAGTTTCATAGTTTCTAGGGTCGGAAGGGACCTGGGCAGATCATCTAGTCCAACCCCCTGCCATGGCAGGAAAGAGTACTGGGGTCAAACGACCCCAGCAAGATGGTCATCTAACCTCCTCTTAAAAACCCCCAGGGTGGCACCCTCCACCTCCTCGCTGGGAAGCTGGTTCCAGACCCTAGCTGCCCTGACCGTGAAATAGCGCCTCCTGATGTCCAACTTAAACCTTCCCTCCGCCAGCTTGTGACCGTTATTCCTGGTCACTCCTGGCGGCGCTCGGGGGAACAGGGACTCCCCCAGTGCCTGTTGATCCCCCCTGACTAGTTTATAGCAGGCCACAAGATCCCCCCTCAGCCTTCTCTTCTGGAGGCTGAACAGATTCAGGTCCCGTAACCTTTCCTCATAGGACCTGCCCTGCTGTCCCTTGATCATGCGAGTGGCCCTCCTCTGGACCCTCTCGATGCTGTCCACATCCCTCTTAAAGTGCGGCTCCCAGAACTGGACGCAGTACTCCAGCTGCGGCCTGACCAGTGCCGCATAGAGGGGGAGGATCACCTCCTTGGTCCTGCTTGAAATGCATCTGTGGATGCACGACAAGGTACAGTTGG
>NW_005842045.1:291394-303366 GCF_000455745.1 Alligator sinensis
GCTCTCTAGCCAGTTGGTGACCCATTGGACTGTGTGGGTGTCTACGCCACAGTCCCCCAGTTTCCTAATGAGAATGGGGTGAGAGACAGTGTCGAAAGCCTTCCGGAAGTCCAGGAAGACTATATCCACTGCTACCCCTGCATCCAATGATTTAGTGACCTGATCGTAGAAGGCCACCAGGTTGGTCTGACATGACCTGCCGCTGATGAACCCGTGCTGGTTGCCCCTGAGCATGCATTTTCCTGCTGGCCCCTCCTGGATGTGTGCCAGAATAATTTTCTCGAACAGCTTGCCCAGGATCGAGGTAAGACTGACTGGCCTATAGTTTCCCGGGTCCTCCTTCCTCCCCTTTTTGAAGATGGGAACCACGTTGGCCCTCTTCCAGTCCTCCGGCACCTCTCCAGAGCACCACGAGTGCTCATAAAGCTGCACCAGGGGACTCGCAATGACCCCGGCCAGTTCCTTTAGAACTCTAGGGTGGAGATCATCCGGACCGGCTGACTTAAAAATGTCCAGCCCCTCCAGCAGCTCCCTAACTAGATCCTCACTTACCCTGGGCTCAGGTGTGCCACCCTCGGGGCCCGATGGGGGCCTAGCAGGGAGGTGGCAGTTCTGGTCCTTACTGAGGAAGACAGAGGCAAAGAGGCCACATACATAGAACAATAGAAAGAGAGAACATTTTCCTATAAAATAGGCACTATGTCTAAAGAACACTATAGAAAGTTGTTTGGTGTAATTAGTAGGGATGCAGATAAAAGCCAAAATGTCCAAGGATAGGTTTCAAAAGTGTGAAGCCTGGGATTTATTGTGGGTCTTGAAGATGTTTGTAGAGCACAAGTATCTAGCTGTAGTTATAGGTTCACAAACACAAACATCTTCAAGACCCACAATAAATCCCAGGCTTCACACTTTTCAAACTTATACCTGAAAAAAAACAACCTATACCTGAAACCCTATACACTGAGATCTGTGCAAAATAGAACCAAAAGGTCTGACCATAACCCATCATCTGGAAAACTTAATGCCTGATCTTCAGATATAATAGAATTCATCTGAAAATTCTTAGGAAATTTTTTGGAGTATGATTTGCTGGCAAGAATTTCTATACACGCACAGTATGTCATCAATAACAAGAGCACTGGAATGTTACTGCAACATATTTAATTTTAAGACAAAGTGCAAGGAAATTTCTTGTTGTGTTCCCAACAAAACAATGAAGGTCTTGGTAACCTAACTTTAATGATCCTGGATTCAAAGGTTCTTGGTTATTCTTTACAGGGAGAAAAACACTTAAGTAGGTGACTCACCCAGATTCCTTCTTAAGACTAGTCAGCTCTGTGTTCTGGGTTTCTAGACAGTTTATTTTTCATGGGGCAAGTTTGTTCCCAGAGAAACAAAACAATCAATAAAACAATATACAAAAGAACAATAGCTAAAAAGGAGGCATACACCCAATGGAAGGGAGGGGCCATCACCAGGGAGGACTATACCTCTGTTGCTCAGGGCTGTAGACGGGCGGTCAGGAAGGCCAAAGTGGAGATGGAACTGGGACTAGCTAGCTGGATCAAGGACAACAAGAAGTCCTTTTTTAAATACATAGGGCATAAAAAGAAAGTACTGGATAACATGGGGCCTCTGCAGGACACGCTAGGAAATCTGGTTGTTGCACCAGACAGCAAAGCTAACCTATTTAACAATTTCTTTGCCTTCATTTTTCTGAGCAGGGACTGGGTCATCCCCACCACTGGGACCCCCGTAGGCCCCAGGGGAGGCGCACCCAGGTCTAGGGTCAGGGAGGACCTAGTCAGGGAACTTCTGGAGGGACTGGATGTATTTAAATCATCAGGTCCTGATGATCTCCACCCCAGAGTGCTGAGGGAATTAGCAGAGGTCATTGCGGGACCCCTGGCATGGCTTTACGAGCACTCATGGTGCTCTGGCATTATGCCAGAGGACTGGAAAAGGGCCAATGTGGTTCCCATGTTCAAAAAAGGGAGGAAGGAGGACCCAGGAAACTATAGGCCAGTTAGTCTTACCTCGGTCCTGGGAAAGCTTTTTGAGAGAATTATCCTGATGCATGTCTGTGAGGGGCCAGCAGGGGAGATTATGCTTAGGGGCAACCAACATGGGTTCATTAGAGGAAGGTCCTGTCAAACCAATCTGGTGGCCTTCTATGACCAGGTCACAAAATCCTTAGACGCAGGTGGCGTGGTAGACATAGGCCTTCCTAAAGTCCAGAAAGACTCTGACACTATCTTTCACCCCATTCTCATTTAAAAAGTAGGAGACTGTGGCGTCGATACCTACACAGTCAGATGGTTTGCCAATTGGCTGGAGGGCCGCACCCAGAGAGTGGTGGTGGATGTGTCATTTTTGCCCTGGAGGAATGTGGGCAGGGGGTTCCGCAGGGCTCGGTCCTCGGGGTCGTACTGTTCAACATCTTCATCAGCGACTTGGATGAGGGGGGCAAAAAGCACCCTGTTCAAATTTGCTGATGACACTAAGATGTGGGGGGATGTGGGCACGCTAGAAGGGAGGAATAGGCTGCATTTGGACCTAGACAGGTTACAGGGGTGGGCAGATGAGAACAGGATGGGTTTCAACACTGACAAGTGCAAGGTACTGCACCTGGGGAGTGCAGAGGCAGAAAAGGATCTTAGGGTCATTATTGATGCCAAAATGAACATGGGCCGACAATGTGGCGACACGGTCAGGAAGGCCAACCTACCTTGTCATGCATCCACAGGTGGACCTGAAGAGGTCCAAGGAGGTGATCCTCCCCCTCTATGCAGCACTGGTCAGGCTGCAGTTGGAGTACTGTGTCCAGTTCTGGGCACTGCAGTTCAAGAGGGATGTGGACAACATGGAGAGGGTCCAGAGGAGGGCCACCTGCATGATCAGGGGTCAGCAGGACAGGCCCCATGAGAAGACGCTACAGGACCTGAACCTGTTCAACCTGCACAAAAGAAAGTTGAGGGGGGATCTAGTGGCCATTTACAAACTAGTAAACAGGGGGGGCCAGCAGGCATTGGGGGCGTCCATGTTCCCCCGAGCACTACCAGGAGTGACAAGAAATAACAGTCACAAGCTGGCAGAGGGTAGATTCAGGCTAGATATCAGGAGGTTAGCACCTTCACTGTTAGGGCTGCTAGGATCTGGAACCAACTTCCAAGAGAAGTGGTGCTGGCTCCTACCCTGGGGGTCTTTAAAGGGAGGCTAGATAGACACCTTGCTGGGGTCGTTTGACCCCAGTACTCTTTCCTGCCATGGCAGGGGGTCAGACTTGATGATCTACTCAGGTCCCTTCCAACCCTACTGACTATGAAACTATGAATAAACAGATGGTTAAATCTGCAGAAAAGGACCTGAAGGTTACAGTGGACAACAAGCTGAATATGAACCAACAGTGTGCCTTTGTTGCAAAGAAGGCTAATGGCATGCTGGGCTGCATTAGTAAGAGTGTCACCAGTAGATAAATGGAAGTGTTTCTTTCCCACTATTTAGCACTGGTGAGGCCACATGTAACAGGGTCCCTGACTGGAGCCCTGATACTTGGGGAAAATCCCCACAGCTGGCAGTCATGATGCCCAGGCAGGAGCAGGGGGGAGATTCCCCATGCCAGGGGTAAGCCAATGGGACCTGGCTTCCAGGAATAAAGGAAGGAAGAAGCCCTGGGAAAAATGCCTTTGGGCACTTAGAGAGTGAAGAGGAGGGTCATCTGAGACCTCGGAGAAAAGTTGAGGAGAAGAGCCAGGTAGCCGCCAGACACTTGGTACCGACACATGAAACCCCAGCCGCTGCGGTGAGTCAAAGGGAAGGAGTTGTGGGTCTGTGCGGTGATGTGGCACAGCATCCTGAAGCAGAGAAGAACTCCCTGGTTGGGACCCGAGAGGAGAAGCGGACAGCAACCCCAAATGGAAAGGTCGAGACCGTCCTGAAGTTTTGGCACTGGCTCCAGCAGCCTGGACACTCCCAGAGCCGAGCCAACACAAACCACAGAAAGGCCGTGAGAGATGTGGCCAGCCTTCTCTACTAAGGAGGAAATTAGTAGATATTAAGCCGAGTTGCCAGCTGGAGTCACTCGCACCCAGGGGGACTGGGTCAGGGCTCCCAATGGTCGAGACCTGCGGAGGGGGAACAGTCAGAAATGCTCCTCACAGTAATCAGCAGAGGATAAAAGGCCTCATTTGCATGGGCTGCTAATGAGGTAATTAGCACCGTGAGTCTCCAAGCCAGCACTTACCTTTAGGACAGTAAAGCTGGTGATCTTTCCTCAAGCACAAGGGTGACTCCGGGGAGCAGGAGGGGGATAAGCTGCCGCCTGTGGTCTGGGCTGCTGTAAAAGAAAGGCAAGAGAATAAAGCACATGGAATTACATGACGGGTCAAGCGTTATTACTCTGTGGGTACCAAGTAACACTCCATCTCTTTCCTCCCTTACTAAGATCAAAGTCGTGGCAGGCAAGAACCAGAGGAACAGGTGGTACCCCGCAGACCCAATAACACCACATATGGAGTACTGTGTCCAGTTTTGGCCCCACACTACAGAAAGTATGTGGAAAAATTGGAGAGAATTCAGTAGCAGGCAACAAAAATGGTTAGGGGGCTGGGACAGATGACTTAGGAGGAGAGGCTGAGGGAACTGGGTTTATTTAGTTTGGAGAAGAGAAGACTAAGGAGGTATTCAATAGCAGCCTTCAACTACCTGAAGGGTGGTTCCAAAGATGATGGAGCTGGACGGCTCTCATAGTTGACAGATGACACAACAAGGAACAATTGTCTTATTTTGCAGCAAGGGAAGTTAAGGTTAGATATTAGGAAAAACTCTCGTATGAGGCTAGTAAAGCACTGGAACAGGTTACCCAGAGAGGTTGTGGAATCTCCATCCTTGGAGGTTTTTAAGACCTGGCTAGACAAAGCCTTGGCTCAGATGATATAGTTGGGAACGGTCCTGTTTTCAGCAGGGAGTTTGACTAGATGACCCCCTGAGGTCCCTTCCAACCCTAATTTTCTAGGGTTCTATGAAAACCTATAGTCTTTTCCCAGACCCTGAGGGCAGCTAATTTTGACTCTGTGCTTCACCCTCAGTACCACAGCCTTCCCTCTTCTCTTTTCAACCCACCCTCTGCTCCTAGAGCTTCTAAGCCTTTTTTGGCTCCACCCTAATTGGCTCATCAATTGCAGATGCTGCCAAGATTCCAACTGGGAAGACTCTTAAGTGCTGAATACCTGCAGCTGGGTCCCAGGCTGAGCTGCAAGCAGAGCCTTTTCTTACAACTTATACCAAACAGGCTAAAAATAAAAAGCAGAATTTGTAATATGCTTCTTTGAGGAGCTCTCCTGTGTTTTGAAACATCCAAAAGCTTTAACTCATTGTTGTGCCACTGCTGGAACTGGTTGATACTTTGGTATCTACAATTGATATCTTATGTGTATTATTTCTTATTTACAGTAACACAGTGAGTGACCACATGTGCATTAATGTGCTTTAGTTAATGCACATTAATCTAGTATCTTCATTGTGAGGTGCTAGGAAAATGCACAATAGTTTGTCTTAATGTGCATTAACTAAAGACCATGGATGCATAAGCAGGGAGGCTGCTCCAATGTGCTGGAATTCCAGCATTGTCTGCATGCAGCATGGCAATTACCTCATTTCAGCAGTCTCCCACATCTCATGCATCAATGTCCCTGTGCTTCAGAATGGTGGTGGGGGAGTTTTACCTAAAGCATTCAATGAGCTTTAGATAAAGCACCCTGCCGCTATTTTGAAGCATGGGGAGACTGATACACGAGATGCTGTAAGCCCTTTAATCAGAGTGGTGCTTAGAGCCACTTAAATTAAAGCATCCTTCCTTGAACATGTCAATAAATGCCCCATGGATTATGAGTAATGCTTAATGCACAATAGCTTATTTTAATGTGCATTAACTAAATTGCATGTTTTTTTTCAGTGATGTTAAAATAGGCTAATGCATAACATTTAATGCACGTTAAAATAGGCTTATACATATAAAAGCACATGTGTAGACATGCCCATAATGTGCTTTCTAGGCACTCAATAATGGATGGTTACCCCCCAAGGAGCTCACAGTTTAATGGAATGGAATAAGTAATGGGAATATTTTACCACAAACAATTTGGGGAATTTGACAGGTTTTAGTCAGTCCCTGCCCAGGTTTCATTATGCTGAAAGTTTTCCCTGGAATCAGTGGAGGAACCCCATAACTACATGCATTTCAGGACTGAAAAGCTTTTTGTATGTACTAAAAGACATACATTTTTTTACTTGCAAAAAGTGGGGCTAATTCTACCTATAATGAAGTCAGTGGTAATATTCCCATTCACTTCAATGGACCCAGAATTCAGCCACAGTTTAGTGTTTTTGTAATTGGAGAGAATTCAAAAGGCATAAAATTAAAGATTAAAGATTAACTTTCACAGCAAATGATGAATTGTTATGTAAATTGATTAAATCAGATAGGTTTCATTTCATCTGTTTGGTAGCTGAGAAATAAATCACATATTTCTAAGAAATTACTTTGCCTTTAGCATGTGTAAATTAGTTGCAGGGATCCAATCAACCCCTTCATAGAAACAATATGCATCAAGTATAAGAAACTACAGAAGATTCACAGAGTTTTTCCATCTTGGGTTTTATCCTTCCAAGTAAAACTGACTGTGTGACAGTTCATTCCATTCTTTTCTATGTCACTGCCTGTGTTATAGCTTAAAGACCCTGGGAGCCATAAAAATCATGAGTTCATATGTTCCTAAAACAGCATATATAGGAGGAAACTGAGAAACAACATAGCAATATGAAGTATTTACAAATTTCTGACCAAAGTCTCCATAAAACAATACCAAAGGAAACTACACAACTTGTTAAAGATCCTACCTCTGGAAATGCAGGAGAGGAGTTATGCTTTCATCCCCTGGGAACAAAGGCTAGCCACCTTATATGATAACCCAAGATCCCCCATTGTCTCTTGTCCTACAACTAACACAGAAGGAGATTCTGGCTATTCTGACACTATTCCTGTATGTCACCAGAGCTATTTGAAGGACAACACAGATTTCCTCAAGAAACCATACTTGATTGACGCACTTCCAGCAACCACCATATTAGCTACCATAATGTCACATTCCTGTAGACCAACACCCCCCATGAGGACAACTTACAAGCTATAAAAGAAAATCATCCCTGCCAATAACATTGCTTGTTTCCATCAAACTCTCTTGCTTTGTTTTTACAAACCACAATTTAACATTTGAAGACTCATACCTACAAATGACTGGCATACACATGGTGCTCTCAGTATGCCGAAATATTTATAATAAAACTAAAATTATGCTTCCTTTAGAGTTGCCCTCTCATCCCCCCAGTATCCTTAAGATACATCAATAACAACTTCATCATGTTTGACACATGGGAAAATATCTCTGGAAAAATTCAGAGATTCCGGGGATAGATAATAGGACTTAGTTGAGTTTAGAACATAATTCTTCTTTTGTTTCTACACTCTGTATCAAGAGTATACACTGATGACCATTTCAGGTTGTCTGTTGGTCAGATGAAGAGGCAGGTCATGAACTGCTCAATGATTCCAGCTGGACATTTTTCCCCCAAACGGAATGTGAAAGAAATATTGAACTGCTATATTATCATAAACCTAAAGCATCCTTTGCTTTTAAATTAGGTCAATCAACATTGTTTGCTTTGCTCATTTTGAAGCATTTCAATTTGATTTCAATGATCTTTTATTTTAAAAACAATTACTGTAGTTATAGTGCTGAAATGAGAAACTGAACTATTTTGTTTCCAGTGGGATGTGATGTCTTGAAAATTTGGAATTTTTATTTCAAAGTTTTGCTTTGAAACTAAGTTGGCCCTTTCCCATGAAAATATTTAGTTTTGATGAATTAGCATTTCTCAACTATTTTCTGGTCAAAAAATCCTTAACCAGTTCTAGTCTTCACTTCAATGCCTCTTCTCTATCTGAGAATTTATACTTTTAACCCCACGGTCTTATGGAGAGAGAAAAAACAAGTCAAACTACTTTTTTACCTCCCAAAATACAGTCTAATGCTCAGGGTTCTGGACTAACCCATTTTATAGTAGACTTTTTTTAGTAAGCTTAAGCACTTTTGCTTTGACTCTGGAAATAATAGGATAGCTGCTTTCAAAAACAGACCAACTTATTCTTTCCCTGACTAAAAAATATGTTTAAATACTTACAAAACTTTATTTTGATTTTGCCACCAGTTTTAAGTCATTTTCTCATATTCTTATTCACACTGCTTACTACTTTAGACTACAAGTAGCTCCATAAAGGTCAATAAGAATATTTATGGCACATAAGAGTATTCAGCCCAAAAAAGCATATACAATATAAATCTTGTTAGGAGCATTTTTGTATTAAAATAAATTAGTGTTGTAGATGTGACATAACTGGATCATTTCCTAACGGCAATGGAGTCAATGGCAAAAGAGTTAGGATGAACTCAACAACTAAATACATGGCTTTGCTTTAGTAACAGTATGTACTATGTATATGTATGGATATACTTGTAACTGCAAACTGCAATGTTCCATTAACTGATTTCAAAGGAAAAGGTAAAGCAGCACTAAAGTAGTGTGAATAAATTGTAGGTTCCTATTCCTATTTCTTTTGTTTCACTCCTACCCTCAATCTATCTGAAAGATGACAAATCACTTCCAGCATGGAACGGGCACAGTTAAGCATGAATTAAAGCTTTCTGATATTGTAGTAGTTCAATTACACTCTGCAAAATATAATGAAATAGTATTACAGGTATGTAGTGAAAATAAATGTTGTCATAATCATAATATTAATATAAGATATGGCAAGATAATAATTATAAAGTTTTCATCAAAACACTGGGATTTAACCATAGTATTTTAACCACGAGATTTACCCATGGTCAGATCTAGAATTAATTTGCTCTTTTTGAAATTTAGGGAAAAGATTTAGCTTTTAAGCACAAGATTAATTAAAATATTGTTGTATTGGACTCAATTTTACCCTCGTCTTATTCAGCCAATGTAACTACCTCTTAGACCATCTGATTCTTGGGTATGGATCTTGAGAGGCATGGCAGACCTTAAAGTTACTTCCAATGTGAGAGTAACAGGGAGACTAGCTCCAACCCTGGAGGTTTTACAGTACTTACCCACCAGGAGCCTGGGAAACAGAGCAGAGGGAGATGACACCATCAGGCAGCATGTCTCAGTCTGTAAAACCTGAGACCTGTAAAGAGAAGGAAAGAAGATGATCCAGAAATGAGTGAAGGACAGAAACAGCTAAAGGCTGCCAGCAGCAAGGTTTGTTCCTCGGAAGGGGTTGGAGAGAGAAGCAGCACCTGGGCACAGCTGCTGTAACCTGCGTGGATGCAGAGAACTTTACCAGAATACTGATAGTGCATGTGATGTCCTTCAGGTGAGTGTAGGGGAACTTACCCATGAGAGGTGGGTGACTACTCTTCTTAAATAGAAGGCAGCATATGACCCAGATATAAAAGACTATAAGCTGGAATGAATGTTTTGAGGATTTGGCTTTAAAATGGACTATATAACAGTCAGCATATTTATTAGAGTGACTTTAAAAATGACCTATTATGTTCTAAGTGAACCCATTGCAGTGGAAGCCTAACAAATAAGTTAGATTAATAATTAACTGATAAGGAGTAAACCAGATGGTTGGCCCTGAACAGGGTGAAAGGGGAGGCAGAGTCCTGTTGCAATCATTTCAGAAATAAACTAACTACCTTGGTATATACTCCAGCAAACTTTTTTGGTTACAATTTCAATATATATTCTCCAATCAAGGTGTGGCAGGAGAGTCTTCAAAGGAAGGCCAGGAGCTTATTTACCAGGTTAGTGAAGAGTTTGAGAAACCCTGTGAACACCTGTCACAGTGAGCAAGTGAAGAAGAAGGGGTTGGAAATGAATGGCAACTTGACTTCAGTTTGCAAGTCAGATTCTGATAATTTCATATGCAAGAGATGATTAAAACATTCAAGTGACAAAGTTTAAATTAGTTAGCCAGTCAATAGCTATGTAAGTGGCCTGTTACAAGTTTGAGATATTTCCAAGAAACAAATCAAAGTAGGTACTAACTTATAATGTGGTCTATGGATTGTAGCTCATGTCTACAGTCACTTTGTGTGTTGTCTTTCATTTCCAGAGCTAGAAAAAAAAATGACAATACATGAGGTGCTTAAGGGAGTTGTGTAAATCCTTGTTTCTTGTGTCATTTTAGTAGTGTATCTAAAGATGCATTACTGGGACATAAGCCCTGTGCCCTCAGTAGTGAATGTACTAGAAAGAAAGAAGTGGGGCTTGAAGGTCCAGCTGCAGAGTGGGAGCAATGCCAGGAATCCCCTCATCAGCCTCAACCTCCCTGTGCCAACCTAGCTGTTGGCAATGGCACTTTCTCATGCAGCAGCGCCCTGCCTCCACTCCTCTCCCCTCCACTCAGCTCCAGGACTGGGCTACAGAACCCTGGAGTGTCCTGGCCAAACCAGGATGTATAAGGTTGGTATAAGTCCACTACCCAAGTCACAGGCTCTACTAGTTACTCCTCCAGGTATTTCTTTTTTGGCATTTTTAGTCAGGGTTTTTTTTGGACACAAAGGGCATGTCTACATGAAAATGCACACATCTGTTGTGGCATTTCAAAGCACTTTGAGAGGCCACAAGAAGCACACTGGGAATGGAAAAATGTTCCCCGCACTGCATATTTGCACTCCTGGCTCTAAATTTGATATCTGGAAATTCTGGTATTAAAAAAACCAACACTGAAAAAAGCTGCACAGGGCACACTCCCTGAGCATGCTGTGAAGCAACTGAAAGCTAGGTTCTCCAGAGAGAGCATCTCTATGGCTGCCCCATACCCCACTGCCCCAGCATGCTTCTTTAGCATGCTGGAGCAAATACGAGCAGGGCAAGGCTACAGCAGTGGCTCTGACCCAGGTGCTGTCCCAGGTAAGTACAGTCATGGGGGGAGGGGGGGGACTGTTCAGGAGGAGTGGGTCCCCCACATACCTGCACAGCCCCTCTGCTCAACCCACAGCTTCCCCCTGCTCTGCACACAGTCCTGCTGTAGCAACAGTGGCCATCGAGGCATTCAGGGACCACTGCTGACTGAGCCCCCCGGCAGTGCAGTGTGGCCCCAGCTGCCTGGTACTGAATTGGCACCACATGCAGGGGCTGTATACCCTTGGGCCCAGCTGGGTCCTGCCTACATGGAGCTGGCTTGGCCTCATGGTGAACAAGGCACATAGGGGTAGGACCCAGCCAGGCCCAAAGGTTTTTAGCCCCTGATTCCAGTGTCAATTTAGCACCAGACAGCTGGGACTGTCCTTTGCTGTGCTGCCAGGAGGCTCTGCTAGTCCATAGCTGGCCCTGAACACCCCAATGGCCGGTGCTGCTGTTATCAGCATAAATGCATTTATGTGAAATTGTACCGGGCAAATGTATAGATTCTTGATAGTATAAGAGCTTGGTCCCAGTCCAAAATGGGTCATTTCATCTGGCAGGATAGCTTTGAGGATAGAAGTGAGATAGGCCATACAACTGTTTTCATTAAATTTAATTAACGGAGTGAATTGGAGTGATACTGCGTGTAGTTTCTGGCATCATTTGGTGGTTAACCATGTTTGAGGAAGGAAATGGTTATTTTCTTATGACGTCTTTTTGGGGTCTTTCCTATCAAATGTGCCCACGTTTGCAACAATGCTCATTCCACTGGAAGCAGGTTTCACATTTATAGTGGCCATTTCTTTTTGAATATATGAGGATAAAAAAAATGAGTTATCACAGGGCTTTAAAGAATCTGTATAAATAGATTTTTATGAATATTTTGGCTAGTCATTTGTCAATTTGGCTTAGAATAGTGAGACTAAGGAAATAAGACTCATTATTTCAAGAGCTTCAGTGATTTCCTGCTG
>NW_005842045.1:303397-312638 GCF_000455745.1 Alligator sinensis
GAGAAGGAAGAGAAGGTGATCATGAGTGATGAATGAGTGAATTACAGATTCTTGGGTTCTCTCTTTGTTACTATTACTTTTAGTTGTTACTATATTAGATGTAGTATATATACACAGTTGTTACTATATAAATTTTACCTTTTGTTTCCAGAAGCTCTATTACAGCTTTAAACTTTGTTATTTTTTTGAAAAAATGGAAGTGTACTGGTACCCACTGGGTGTGTCTACATGAGATGCTTTACTGCGCATTAGAGTAATCTAATGCACAGTAAAGCATCACTGTTTACACATGCACAGCAATTACTATTCAGTAGATTAGTCTATAGTGCTGTTTTCTACTACTGTAAATACAGGTACTAGAAAAATTGGGCATTAACTAATGCAGCATACCTCGTGTAGACACTGACTGGGAGCAAATTGCTCCCAGTCAGCCTAGGAAGCAGGGGACCACAGGGGGTGAGGAGAGCTGTCCTGGCTCAATGGGACGCTGCCTCCCAGACAAGTGGAGATTGGGACCTGTCCTGATCTCCACATGGGTGGGCAAACTGTCCTGGACGTCTGGTCCTGACCTGCTGGGACAGCTTCTCCCTCCACTTGGGGCCAGCCTAATCTCCCCCCAGCTTGGATGGAGCTGCCTGCTGAACTGAGACAGCCACCCCCGCCTCCCAATTCCTGCTTCCTGGAGCTCCCCCTCACTACTGCAGGTGGGCAGAGCAGGATAGGAGCAGCCCTGGACCAGGCTGCTCCTGGTGGGCTCAATTTGCACCTGACAGGGGTGCACATGTAGATATGTATCCGGGAGCACTTTAATGAACCTGATTCAGGTGCATTCATTGTATGTGTAGACATGCCCAATGAGATTTATAGCCTGAAGAATCTAGTGCTTCAAGCACTGGATGAGTTAGTCTCTGAGCTCATAGTACACCTGGGAGGATACTAGACATCTAAGAGGGAATTGATGTAGTACAGTACTTTGAGTAACATCTTATAGCAAAATATTTTCCATATAAACTGACTACTTTTCACATCACCACCGGAAATCTATTCAAACCTTTTCATTTCCTATATACTTTAATGAATAATTTAATGTTGAATCTCATTGGAATTACTGGCATTGCTATAATCAGTTAATCTCTCTGCAAACGGTACTATTACAGTCCTAATTTTGAAAAATGACTACTGATATTGAATACCACATTTTTTGTGCCTTGCTCATGACACCTTAAAAAATGCCTGATTTTCATAAGACTGGATGCATCCAACTTCTGAAAAGTATTAAGTTACCTTTGAAAAGCAATAAGTTGATGTCCAAAATTCAACGTGGTTGCTAGTTACTTTTTAACATCCTGGCCTACATGTGTGTTGATGGTAAACACTGTTGGACTTTTCCTGGTTTTATAAACATGAGGTTCCAGAGCTTCTTCTGCAAACTGGGAAGCTCTGACACTTCGTAATTTTTATTAAGTTCATATTCATGTGAAATACTGAATTGCAAGTGGCATGCCATTTTCATATTATTAGCTATTGTAGAAAAACCAGAGGGAAAAATGTATAGTCATAAGGATAAACTTTCCAAGTATCTACTCTCTCAGTATTAGAAACGTTTGTGCAGATTCAAGTCAGATTATTCCATGCAGATTCCAAATGCATGCATGCTAGACCCCATCCCTCCCCAATTGCTTTCATGTATTTAATTTTTTTTGTGTTCTTTCCAGAGCTCCAAAGAGAGACAACTTCATTCCAAATGGCTATAAAACAACCACATACATTTAATATGTAATGTGCAGCATTGAAATAATAAGATAAAACATTCCAAGGTAGAAAGGAATTATAATTTTATTTCCAAATTATTCAATTGTCTTTAAATCACTCAAGTTGCTTTTTCTGTTTTAAGCACCTTAGCTTGTCCTCATTGAAATCATCTTCCATTGTGGCAGCATTAAGCCATAAGAGAAGGTTAAAGTCATGGAAAACTTTGAGTTTCTGTGAAACAGAATTATTACCCAAGATAGTACACTGGGTTATCCAACCACAATATTCATTATATATAACAGATATTGTAATGCATTTTTTATGGGTAAATTTCCTAAATTGGCACCATGTCTTAATTATGCCCCTAGACTTCAGGACCTACTATACCATCCCAATCTTTTATGCCATGAACCAATTTGGGTTTCCATAGAGTTGAAAGCAGAAGTGTTAAAATTGTCTGAATATTTTATTCTGAAGGCCTGTTTCTAGTGTTCTCAGTCCTCATATGTGAATGTGTGAGAAATTTACCATGCATCTGTAAAAAAGTAAATGTCTAGTCCTTGTGGTTGCACAGGAAAAAACTGTGGTTGCAATCGAGAGGATCAAGAGCCTGAAGGTAAATTAGAAGGAAAACAGAATATATTTCTAAATCTTATTTCATCACATAATATTAGGGGGCTGACTGCTGATTTTCCAACTTCTGGAAATATTGTGGTACTGTCTTTTTCCATAAAAAAAATCAATAGGCCTTATTTAAAAAAAAGACTCAGTTTGTTCTTGATTTCTGTTTTCAATACTTTTTTTTAAGCCTTTAATTGGGATTTTTAAAATACTCGGTACCCTTCTGAAATAACTCTAGATGCTAGTGGCATGCAATAATGATTAATCATCAATGTCTTCCAAATATTCTCTCAGTAGTTACTGAAGGGGAGGGGTGTAGTGACCAAGGCAACTTCTCCAGATACCATCTTTGGGGATGAAGAGGAGCAAAAGCATACATTGCTGCAGTAGCAGTGGATCACACCAGTGCAACCTGCATGGAAGGAGCTCGCACTGCCGTGGGCACCACAGCAGTGCCTGAGGTGCACTTCTATGCCTCTCTTCTTTTCTGTAGTGCTCAGTTTTTACATTTAATTAACAGTCTAGTTAATCTGTGATAAATGAAATAATTCAGAGTAATTATCAAGATGATTCATCAGGTCCATTATCACACCACTAGGAAGGCACTGCTTGCAAATACAATTGTGTGCATAATGCTCATTGGCTTGGATTTGTCTAGACTTTAATAAATAATAATAGTAATAAAAACCTAATCTATTCCTTTTGCTCACTGACACACAAGGAAAAAAAAGTGCATGGCATCTTTACATGTACAGAATTCTTGGGATCTCTCTCTCATTCAAAACATGGAGTTTCTAAAAATATTGTGCTGCACAGCACTTAGCTAGGGTACTGGCACACTACTGATTAGCAAGAGGCATGAAACCTAACAAATTGCAAAGGGCTAAGATGACTACATTTTAAATTCCTCTAATAGTAGTATAGCTACAGATTTATATTTGTGGTATATTGTATACTGTGGACATAGCTGCTAGGTTAGGGACATAAGTTACACAAAAAACAGTTTAAGTGACCAGAAACTGGTTTAAACCTGTAACAGAACATAAGTTCAATGCATATAAACCAGTTTCAAAATGTCCAAAGCTAATTTAAGATAAACCTAGTTGAATGTAGTATCAACTTAACCAATTTAGGTGAAACCAGTTTATTAAATTTCTGTCCCAGACCCTTTCCTGGTTCAAGTTAAATAAGAGTCTCTCAGCATGCGTTGCAGGCCTGGGCTGGGCTGACATCTCTCTCCAGAGAGCAGGATTGACCCCACCTCTCTGCTCCCTTGTCAGAGAAGTGAGAGCTGGCTCACTAGTCTCACTGGCTGGCTCACTACCCTGCCCCCAGGCAAAACCTGGCTGGGGTCTGGGGTCAAGGAGTGGGGTTAAACTCACCCACCCCTGAGTACAGAGCTGCCCTGCTGGCTTACATAGTGATGGCTATGATTGTGGACTATAAATCCCAGAGGCACCTGTAAGCAGGAAGGGGAAATGATGAGTAACCCTGCAGAGTCCTGCTCTGGACTGCAACTCCCAGAGACAGCAGGAAGAGGAAGCAAACACACAGCCCATGCCATGTTTACAGTTCTTCAGTTTATAGTTTTTCAGAGAAAGACCTATTCTTGTTCAAGCTTTTATGAATTCAGTGCCACTACCTTACCCCACACCCCTTCCAACAGGCAGAGCATAGGCTGGGGCCTGGCTATGCCCCATCTGCTTCAACAGGGAGTGGGGAAAAGTCTTGGAGGACTTTCTCTCTTCCCTCCCCTTGGCAGTGGATGGTAGGCATGCTCTAGCACCCCCAAGGTTCTGGCTCGAGCCACTGCAGGCATGTGGCTGCATTCCCTGAATCCAAAGTGAATGTGTTTTCATTTGCTTATTGGTTCAATCTCTGCAGCTTAGACTAACCTGCAAAGACTGAATCAATTCAGCCTCAGGCTTTTTGACTGTCTCTGCTTAGCCCTGGAGAACAACATGGAAGGAAATGCCTTATTTTTTGTTACTTAAGCGAAGTCTAAATTTAAAGGTGCAAAATATACTATGCCACCTTAGCCCTTTGATTTATTTCATTTCAATAAACTTTTCTCACCAAGATGAAAACAAATCAAGTATACTCTAAACATCAGTTGCAAAGCTTCTTGTGAAACAGCTTTGAATTTGCAGGGGGAAGAATAAGATGATGTGGGAAAGTTTAAAAAGCACCTAAGTGACTCATCTGATGAGGTTTAGCTAAAGCATCCCTGTAGACATTTTAAAACATGTGGAGGCTTAATACACATAACAGTGAGGCAATGCTGGAGCATTCTAATTAGAATGTGAATGAGCATTTATATAGGTAGCCTGTGATGATGTAAAGCAAACTACAAAAGTACTATGGATGACTTCAAAAGCTTTTCATATATCAAAGAGCTTGTGCTTTTGAGTAGATAATTCAATAATTTATTTTTCTCCAAGATTTAAAAAAATCAATAAGTCAATGTATTAAGATCAAACAAAGAAGATGTCTTACAACATTTTGAGCTCTACTTCCTCCTCAGCTCTATTCTATCAGATTCTCCCTGTGCGAGGAAAAACTTGTAGGTATTTGCCTGAGATGGAGGCCACTAATTAGGGAATATTATCTTATGCTACAGCATAAGGACATTTCTTTAGATGCATATAGTAGCCCACTGCACCTGGTCTACATTCACACAGCTTACTTTAAGCTGCCTAAACATAAGCTGGAAGTGGTGTACACATTGGTTTTATACACATATTGAACACTCAGTAGAATAACATTATTCCTTCTTGATACAGCACAGCAAAAATGTGGGTTATAATGAGCTGGTCTAGACATGCATTTAAAGCCTTGATAGGGTCTGATGTGCAATCTGCACAATCACACTTCCCACCATGCCAAACATGTATGGCAAAAAGTGTGATTGTGGGACTAAGAATTACATCCCATTACTCCTTATTGCTGGTGCCTGATCACGCAGGGAGAGGCCAGGATCACGCAGCTGATACAATCTGCCAGCTGCAGGGTGCTTCATGCACCCTGTGGCTGAGACACCACAGCTGATGGGGCTGGGAGGCTGCATCAGCCTGGAGCTCCCAGGGTTGGAGATGCACATGTCCCTCCACCCTCAGCTGGGAGTGTAATAGAAATTATAGAAAAATCAGCAACTCACCTGAGACAGCAGCCAGGGAGTGAGTGGAGAGCACAGCCACTGGCTACAAGGCAAAACAATCCTGGAAACATGCCAGCAGCTCCCCAGGTGTGCCAAAACTCATGTGATAAGCTCCAGCTGCCAGGAGCCATTGTCCCAACAACAGTGAAACCAAGTGACTCATAAAGGGCCAAGGCCAGATACAAAATCCAGCAGGTGGAATGCTGAAGTTAGAGGGAGAAGAGGGCAATATAAATCACCCTTCAAGCAGAGGCTTAGGGGCAAATTAAACAGTGCAAGGGGAGGGGAAAGCGACTGCCAAAACATGGACAGCACAATGACTAGGAAACATGGGTGAAATTTCTGAGACAGATTGGCTATTCATGAGTATTGCCAGATGGTAGCTATGAGAAAGAGCACCCATGGACAGAGTAAGTGTTCCAGGGGAAGGAGATGGACAACCTTTCCTCATCCAATGTGAGGCCAAAATCAGGCCCAGCCCTGCAGAATTAAGGAGGGATTGAACCTCAGAGTACGCCCCAAAGGAAAGAGTAGAGAGACAGGACCAGTTTTGTTTCTTTTCAAATGCCTAAGCAGATAAACTTTATTTGGCAGCTCTTTAGCTTGGCAAGAGGCACCTTAAGGAGAAGGTCCAGGGCATTCAATTAGACAGACCACAGGGGACAAGGAAAAGCCCAGACTGCAGAATGCTGAATGTTCAGACTAGGGAGACAAACTCTGAAACTGGGTAAGTGCTTTCAAGCAAGAGAAGGAACCTGACAATCCTTTGAGGAAGGATGCTTTTTTCTGTTTGTTTCCTTTTTGTGCTTACTTATTTTCTGTTTCCTTATTGGACTCAAACTCTAAAAGGCAATAGCTTAACTTCTCAGTGTGAGGCAAGGGAGCAAGATGTAGGGGTGGAGAAGCCCTGCAGAAGAACCCAGTCAGCAAACCCATGATAGAGATCTGTTCACAGCCATGCAGAAATCAGGTGTAGCCTCCTATTTTTCAAAATTACATCAAGTCATGGAAGGTGAATGTGAAGAAACAGTGAATATTAGTGGGTGGCTATGAATTGTGGCTTTCCGGTGTTCAGGGGATTGTTCAGGGGATGCTGGTGTGGGTATGGACAAGGAGCTCCTATCAGCTGATGCCAGCTACAGGCCCCCTGGCTACACGTTCAATTAATGGTGTAATAGGAAGCAGTTACAAAGTTACAGGTACTCCTCACTTAACGACCTACGTGTTTAACGACCGCGCAGACTGGTCATAAGTACGAGAACTTTGGTCATGGAAACGGCAGCGCGGCGTCTCAAGCCAAGGCACGCAGTATCAAGGGGCGGCTCCTCGTTTATCAACCAATTCGCTTAACGACCTAGTCGCAGGAACTGCACTCGGTCGGTAAGTGAGGAGTGCCGTATTACACATATTTTATGTAGTAACTTTGTAGCGTATTCCTCTTTTTATCATGCCGTCAATTGATTAAACATATGGTTGGGTGGCCACTCAGTGTGATTAACTAGTTAATTATGCTTTAAATATAACATGTAGCTAGTGGTACAATACTACTATAGTTTCTTTGTTATTAAATAAATTAACTAAACTTGATCCATTATATTTTAAACCATGCTCCCTAAATATTGAAAAGAAAGTAAAAAAACAAAGTAAATCCTTTCCCCCCGCCCCCCCATTTTAAGGGAAAATCTGAATGAATTAACTTCATATACATTCAAAGTCTCTGCAAAATTTCCTGGTTTCAATGGGTCTAAAGTTGAAATAAAATCCTCAAGAGCAGCCTCCTCTACTGCTGAACTTAAGCTAAGCAATATATATTACTGGCATGGCTTCTAACTTTTGTGCTGTTAGTACTATGAATTAATTTTTGTTCCTTTAAAAGAGAGGATAACAATTGAAACTTGCCTATCCTACCCACCCCTCAGTGCAGTTTGTGCTCATCTGATTTGATGCCTAGACACTTCAAAGCATAGGGTCCACCTTATTGGGCATTAGTCAGCTAATGTCACTCTTGGCTCTGTGGGCTGTGTTTTATCTTGAAATAGGTGTGAAAGAGTAGACAGTGTGTGCTAACCTATACTTATCAGTGCTGACATGGTAAGAGGAATGCCTGTTGAAGGAGGACGTGGAAATTTAGCATGCAGATGACAGACAAAAGATTTATTAAATTCCCAGTGTTGTACGGCCAGTGATGTCTCTCTTTCCTTGACAGATTCCCATTTGTTGTTCTGCTTGTTGCCCTTTTGATAGTAATTTGTTGCTTCATGTCGGTCATTCTCAGGCCTTCAGCTGACAGGCACACGAGAAGAGTGGTTCAGAATATTTTTCTTAGCATTTTCAGACTCATAGGCACTTCCTAGAAAAAGAAAATGCCTGGCATTAATGAGAAAGCAGCCTTGGCTCTTTACTTCCTCAGAAAAATAGTACTTAGAGGGGGGCGGGGGAAATACAACTAATGTTTTACTACCCCCTACACAGACACACACACACGTGATATGCCTTCAGGGTTCAGGCTGAGTTGAAGAACAAACAGTTTTAATGAATATTTTGATCAATCTTGCCAAATTGATTTAGAGTGCTAGTGCAGTCTGGGAATTTTTCTCATTAGCACTGAACTTCGTGATAGAAGAACATGGAGTGGTGAGCTCATTAGTATCAGCCTGCCTATGTCTGAAGGCGTACTCGATGGCAGAATGACACAAGTGACAAGAGACAGACTGCAATGCTGTGTGTTAAAAATATCCCTCCCAGCGCTGTTCTAAAATATTAATTTTACTAACATAGTTCTTACAATCAGTTATGTTGAATTAATAGAAGAATGAAGATTTAAAAAAAAAAAAAATGTACATCCCTAAAAGGAAATGTTCTAGCTTCTCCAATGCAGAGCAGAACAAATAGTTCAACATTTGCCTTATATTAGTAATGCTTGTTTTCTTTGAAAACAAGGATATGCAGCAGACATCTTAGCTAGGAAAGCTACACACTTCTTTCATTTTTACTCATGTGAGAGAGGAAGAGATCAGAATGCCTGATGATCTTTTCCTGAAATAAATTTGCATTAATAAAATGTTGCTAAATAGAATAAATTAAACTAAATAGGAAGGAGGGTGAGGATTGTCAGATGAAAGATAAGAAGTGTTGCATTATATAAGACTAGCTGCCTGCCCAGGTCAGTATCCTTTCCTTGGCAGTAGTCAAGGACCCCCACAGTGGTAATTATAGAATAGCCTAACAATAGACTAAATTTCTTCTCAATCCTCATGAGTTAGTGGTTGGCTTCTGCCCTGAAGCATAAGAGTTTATATCCTCTATAAAAAAAATATTTTATACTCTCTAATGTAACTTTGGTAGTCTCATTACACACACAAATGTCTAATCTTTTAAAACCCTACTAAGCTCTTGGCCTCAATGATATTTTGTGGCAACAAGTTCAATAGGTTAATAATATGCTGTATTAAAAGTATTTTCTTCAAATAAATTTATATCAGTTTCTTTTCAATTCCTCTGATTGTCCCCCTTCTTTTAGTACAATAGCATGGTGTTACTTTACAATATTCCATTTTTTGTACAACTTTCATGTTCTTTCCCTTTGATTGTGCTTGAATGGTCTCAAACTTTTCAACCTTTTACTCAGAAGCGTTACATACCAATTTGTAATTCCACCAGTTCTTCTCTGTCCTTCTTGAAATGGGTTGATCAGAAATGAATACGCTCTTC
>NW_005842045.1:312669-314815 GCF_000455745.1 Alligator sinensis
AAAGGTTTTGTTTTCTGCCACTACTTATTACATATAACATTGTGTCATCTAGAACCTTTGTCACTTAACCATTATGTTTTCCAGATACCAAAGACACGAAATGTCAATTCTACTACTGCATGTTTGTCACTTCACTGCTAACTTTTTCCCCGTGTTGAGAAAAAAAAAAAATATCCTTCCTCTTTGCTTTCCCTTTCTTTTCCAGTTTCTTCTCCATGGCAATATTTTACATGTAACCCACAAAAACTTTGTTTCTTTAACAGCATCTTGTAAGAGACTTTCTTAATTGCCAAATAAATGTAATAATTAATTCATTTTCTCTTACCAACTCTTCTGCTGATATTATGAAAGAGTTCCAACAGATTGAAGAGGCATGGGTTACAGTAATATTGGTCAGCCCCCATTATATATTCATCTACTTCACTACATCATCTGTTATTACCAATGCCTCACACGAAACAGATTTTTTTTCAAGGTAGGTACAATAGTGGCAACATTTCACACTTCTGATCCAGTAGCTTCTTTTAGTGAGACATTGAATTTTTTTGTTAGCAGATCATCTACTTCACTCATAAGTTTCTTCAGAACTCTTACATTAATAAGAGATACTTGGTTTGAATTATTTCTATTTAATTTATAAATTGGTTCCAGCATTTCTTGTTTTGACACATTAGTGTCCAATAGTATTTCACCTTTGTTTCTTAAAAAAGAGCAGCATTGTAATATATAATAACAATAGTTAATTTTATGACCCTTCAGTACCAGAAATGTAAGCAAGCTTTTTCAATGGATAGGGAAAATTCTTAGCTTTCTAGGGCAAAAACTTCTGATACATTAACAAGATAGCTAAAGTAAACATTGTAACATCTCTATGAGGTAGATTATTATTTCTTATCTCTTGGGAAAATATGAGCAATAAAGTGAATAATTAAATTACTTAAGCCCCATCCACACCTACACCACAGGGTGGACTGAGATATCAGTAATCTACCATACACCATAGAGATGTCCTCAGGGACCCTTCCCGGGAGACAGGGACTTCCCTCAGGGAGGAGAAAGAGAAGGGACAGAGAGGGAAGGACCCTTTGTTACTCTCAGTTCTCTTCATTTTTTATTCTCTTTCCCTCCTGATGACTCTTGATGACTGATCTGTGGCTATCTCTGGTTGGTCTCTCTTTGTGGTTGTCACAGTCCACATAGCCCATCACATGCACACATACTAATTTGATCTTTCTGGGCCTTCTCTTAATTTGGTCTGTTCCCTCAAAACTGGGACTCAGGCCCACCTGCTCTGGGGCCTTGTTAGCTGGTTCCACTTTTATCTCATGTTATAAAACAGTATGGTACATATTCCCAGTTCACAAACTGTTTTTCCAGACTATGCATCCTTGTTGTGTCAGACATCTTGTCTGCTTCCAAGGCTGTAGAGAAACTTTGCGTGTGAGACCCAAGCTTCTTAAAAATCAGTTAACCCTTGATACCCATCTCAAACCATTCTAATGCATATATATATATATATTTCACAGACATTAGGGCTGGAAGGGACCTCGGAATATCATCGAGTCCAGCCCCCTGCCCAAAGGGCAGGAAGTCAGCTGGGTTCATAGGATCCCAGCAAGATGAGCATCCAGTTTGCTCTTGAAGGTGTTCAATGTAGGCGCTTGAACCACCTCCAGAGGCAGGCTGTTCCAGACCTTGGGGGCTCGGACAGTAAAGAAATTCTTCCTTATGTCCAGCCTGAAACGGTCTTGAAGTAGTTTATGACCGTTCGACCTAGTCGTCATCCCTTGGGGCGCTCTGGTGAACAAACGTTCCCCCAGATACTGGTGGTCACCCCTGATAAACTTATAGGTGGCCATCAGATCACCCCTGAGCCTGCGCTTTTCCAGGCTAAAGAGCCCCAGGGCTCTCAGCCTGTCATCGTAGGGTCTGCTTCCCTGACCCCTGATCATGTGCGTGGCTCTTCTCTGGACTCTCTCAAGCTTCTCCACATCCTTTTTGAATTGTGGAGCCCAAAACTGGATGCAGTACTCCAGCTGCGGCCTCACTAAGGCCGAGTACAAGGGGAGAATGACGTCCCGGGATTTGCTTGAGAAGCATCTATGGATGCAAGCCAGCTTTTTGGTCGCTTTACTAGCCGCAGCAT
>NW_005842045.1:315771-320228 GCF_000455745.1 Alligator sinensis
CAGCAGGGGTCCAACGTTGCCCCTGCTTTTCCTCCGGCTCCCCACATATCTGAAAAAGGACTTTTTATTGTCCTTGATGCTCAAAGCTAGTTGAAGTTCAGTTGCAGCCTTGGCTTTCCTGGTCTGCTCCCTACAGGACCGGACCAGTGCAGAATAATCCTCCTTGGAGGTGACTCCCATCCTCCATCCTTTGTAGGCCTTTCTTTTTAGCCTCAGGAGGTCTGCTAGGTCCCTGGAGAATATATATATTCTCAAAAAGCAAACCTTTAAATACTATTTTCTAAGCCAACAGGAGTGTGCTTATAGACTAAGATCCTTTGAATTGAGATGGGCTTATCGCCATGCTGGTACCTGAAAATAGATCAGGGCACTTATGTTAAGAGAAGAAACAAGTACATTTAAAAATATATATATTATATTTACCTCCCTATCTTTGAAAGAGAGCTATGTATAAGATTTAGAAATACCTCTCCATATTAAAATGACCTGGTTTATATCTTAGTCTTGGCGCTTGTTGCACATAGGTAAATCCTAGACCCCTTGGAAGCTGAACTGGTTTAAAAGTCACTGCCTATGTGCACATCCAGTTTAACAATCATGCTCTTTAACAATAGTGAAAATATACTGGCTGAACATTTGATCAATAAAAATTATTACTAGGAGTTGTGAGCATAAATCTTAGGTTGAGAAACTGTTGTTAGATAATGCAGAAATGCATCCTATTAGGAGTGGCTTTACTGAATTACTAAATTATCTGGGCATCATGTTTAGTGAGAACTGGAGTTAAGTAGTCAGTTGAGGAAGAGATGTCATTTGAGGTTGCAATTCAGTTTCCACCACCCATAGACCCAGATGCCAGTTGTGCCCTCGCATCAACACTAACCACATTCTCACTGGACCAAACAACACAAATTATAACATCAGGGCTCATCCTCCTGTTGCTCTATTATATATGCCATCTCCTGTTTACAGTGCCCCTTTGATGTCACCCTTGGCCAGACGGAATGATCCATGTGTTAAAAAAAAAAAAAAGACTTAATAACCATTAAACATCAATTCCAGAAACATATAAAAGCCTGTGGCAGAAGACTTTGACCTCATTAGACATTTCATCACTGTCTTTAGTCTAGCTGTACTTAAACAAAAACATTTTTAAACCAGCTTGAATGCAAAATTTGAGAACAAAAAGTCATCTACAAACTGGGTTGGCTGGTAGTTGATGGATTTCAATTTTCCTCTGAAGATTCAAAATTTTCTATGAGGTTGGATGGAGAGAAACTCTGTCAAATGGCTGGAATAGAAAGAAAACTCCTGATCATATTTAGGAACTTACTTAGCAGCCATTGATCTCAAATCCTGGTAATATTTTTCTGTTCATCACTGCAAAAGAAATTCTTACTCATCCTTTACTTAATAAAATCTTTAGTGACTGATATGTATTAGCTCTTGCTATGTCACTTATACTCTGTTGCTCCTTAAGTTTTATGTTTTTTCTTACTAGTTGTCATTGTATGACAGTGTCTTGGAATTTTCCTTTTAAAACAACCACTGTCCTCCAGTGGATGCAACTCATGGCAATTGTGAAAATCTCATTAAAATGGGAAGTGTGTTTTCTTGGGAAGCTTGGGCTACTGAAATATTTATGGTGTACATAAGTACAAATGACCTGAAGTATAAATAGTGAATGCTAACCATTACACAAAATGCACCACAAAAAAATCAAGTTAAACTATTTAAACAAGAAAAAAGGAGATAAATAATGTTGATTTTTATGTGACCTATGATTGTTCTATAATCACAAATTTAGAATTTGTGAACAGAATAATATTTTTACAGGGGAAGTAAAAGAAAAACACCTTTGGGGATCAGTTCTCCCGTCAATTTTTTTCCACACAGGCTCCATATAGGCTAGACTTTTTCTTTCATGACAGAAGAAGGCAGGGCAGAGTGGCACCTTAGAGACCAACTTGTTCAGAAATACAGATGATTTTGCAGAGATCATGGTTTTCTGAATAGAAACAAATAAAATAAATTTAGGAATATAGGATAAAGAAAGGGGAAGGAAAGGATAGGTTGAGGGCGCAGCTGAGCAAGGTAAAGCTAAACTGAAGACATCCAAGTAGTAAAGAAAATGTTCTGTTTCGTAATAGGAAACTAAAAGCAAATAATATGTTTAAAAACTTAAAATAAAATTACAAACTTGAAAACAAACAGTGGAACAGAAGCTTATCTGGTATAAATTATAAATCAAGTTAACACCATTGAAGTCCAGATACTTGTGAGAATTTGGCCCACTGAAAGCACCTAGACTACATTTTCCAATAAAATTAGCAGTGTTGAGCAGCAAAAAGCATCTTAATGGCCATCTTGCTGGGGTCATCTGATCCCAGCAGCCTTTGTTGCCCACATGCAGGGTGGCTAGACTCAATAATTTGTAAGGTCCCTCCAGGCCCCTAACAACTATGAAACTGTCCCAAGGGTAGATCCCTATATAGAAAATGGGTGTTAATCATTAGGACTGTGCAAAACTTTGGTCACTGATTCAATTTGCTGGAGATTCAGTTTGATTTGGGGGCTGAATCTCCAAATCCAAATAGAGCCAAGAGACCCTTTACTCTCTCCAAATCGAAACAGAACCCTTCAAATTGATTCAGAGAGATTTGATGTTTCGGACATAGACACAGCTTTAAATGTTTTTTCTACATACTTCAATGTACCAGGTGGCTAGTGAATGCAGAGATGGCGGGGTGGATGAAGCATCCCACGGGAGCATGGAGGGGGGGGGCAGTGCACTCCCTGGTGAACCCAGAAGTGGATCAGAAGCACTTCCAGTCTACTTATGGGTCCTCCAGGGAGTGCACAGGGTGCCCCCCCCCCATTTTCCCCACTTGACAACTGGTGACTCCTGGGTCTGGGGGAGCACCCGGGGTCCCCCTGTGGCCAATCTCCAAGCTGAAGGGGGCAGGCATAGGGGGAGTGTCCCAGCCACTTGCAAAGTGTTCGGGATTGAGAGATTAGTCGGGGGTAGAAAGGTAAGAAAGGTTTATTGACTTAACAAAAACACAACTATGCGTAGTAACAAGACAAACAATGACAGACAAGAACAATTCATGTCGGCAACTTATCGGCAGGTCCCTCTGATGCTTGATGTACAACAAGTTTCTCTTTCCACAAAGTTCAGTGAAGTTAGGCATCCCTGATCAGCGCTGTCTGAGAGGTACCAGGAAGGACTCTGGAATTCAGTCCTTGGGCTCTTCGAGATCCAAGGGCCCACTGATCCAGGCCAACAGCTAACTAATCCTTTTCACAGAGCTGTATCTTCCTTTAGAATGATTTCCAGATATTCTAGCCAATTTATAGCTTCTGAACATTATTAATAATGTACATCCACTCAGATTCTTTTTACTTCAACTGTCCTTAGACTGACTAATAGCATTCCTTTGATAGGGTTAATTTTAACAATGCCACAGGGCCTTACTACTTCAAGGCTTTGCTAAATTTACTAGGCCTTACATTATACAAGACTTGACTACATCTTAAACTTTAATCAATCTCTTAGCAACAACATATAGCTTAATATCTAAACAAATACAGAAAAACACTTGGTCTAATCTTCATAGAGCCTTCAGCAAGCACCTTTATCACACAGACATAAATTTTCAGCTGTCAAAGGGAGGAGGAGTCCTATGCACGCAGTGGCAGACCCAAAAGTGGACCAGAAATACTTGTGGGTTTGTCACCGAGCATGTGGGGGCCTGCCCGCTCCCCCCCCCCACTCCTGTGGGATGCTTCATCTGTAGATTTAGATTCAGCTAAATCAAATTGGGGACAGTGATCCAAATGAACAAATCGAATCACTGTCCCTGATTTAGGCTGAATCCAAATTGAATATGGCCTGTTTTGCACACCCCTAATTAGTCATGCGCAGAAGAAACTGAAATAGATTTTAGAAACTTGGACAGCAGCAGCCCATAAAAAAAAATTACATCAAAGAGTGACAAAAAATAAGGGACACTATAGTGGAAAGCTTATGCTGTACAGCAGGTAGAATTCTTGGATTTAAATCACTTGTATCACACTATAGCATGGGCAGTTTGAAATGTATCCATGTGAAAATTAGATTTTAATGAGTTATCTAAGGAAGTAATAAAATCATCATCATCATCCAGGAGACTTGAGCAGAATTTAGGTGTCAAGATCTCAAAAAATGACCCAAAATTCCTCCAAGAGTCACATATCTCATTAGGTGCCTAAAACCTATTCAGTGCCTACATCTTAGACTGCAAAGATGTGTATGTATGGGTTACCACACCAATATGAAAACACCCCAGTCTAAGTAGGTTGTGAGAGGCTGGGGATTGTCGGGGTTATTGTAATATTTCTGTTTTTAACTGTATTCATGTTGTAATAATATTTCATGGCTCAGTTTCCCCTTAGCTAGCTTATGCAATAGGGAA
>NW_005842045.1:320259-333790 GCF_000455745.1 Alligator sinensis
CATCATCAAGAGACACTGAGGCTAGAGTTGCCAACAATGTGGTAGAATACACAGTCATCTACAGAAGACTTGAATAGCTTTGTAGACTTCAACAATAAGGTAGAGGCTTCAGGTAACACTCAAGAGATGTCCAGAGGAGACTGAGATAAACATGACATTAGGGAAGCAGGCTATCAGCTCCTGCAGAGGACTCACGAGTCAGTGGACCACGAAAAGAGATTTGGGGCTCAGGGCCTAAGAGGTCAGAGGGCAAGCAAGCAAGCAAGCAAACAAACAAACAGATATACAAACAACAACAAAACCTGTAAAAAAAGAAGAGAAAAGCACTACGGTGGTATTCTGACTGTGTGGGCTGGATTAGGGACAGAGGACCTGTTTAACCCTTTGAAGGAAAAAAGAACCTCTGACAAGGTGGTCTTTGACCCAGGAAATTCCTTTATTGAAGTGGAGTTGTTTGTGTGTTGCCTGGTTTGCACCCGATTTCCCCAACAAGAATTAAATACAGTGTTTAGAAGCTAGCTTCTTGAACCAGGGCCATGGAGGATCAGAGAGGGTGAGGGATGAAAAGGCCAGGGTCTCAGAATGGTTAAGAACCCCACCTCCCCCAATAAACACACACTTCATTCTAAAAGCCAGACATTCAGGTGATACTCTCAGAGAAAAGAGAAGGCCACAGTAGCCCCAAGCAAGCATCCCATGGACAGGACTACATTGTAGTAGGGGCTAGCTCTTGCCTGGGATTTCTTGCCATTAAAATACAAACATGTTGTAATAATATTTCGCAGCTCAGTTTCTCTTCTTACGTGCTTAGATGCAGGAGTGGAAGTAGATATTATTTACCTGGATTTTAAAAAGGCTTTTGACGCAGTGTCACACCCAATTCTAATGAGCAAACTGGGTAGCTGTGATGTGGATTTTTTCACAGTAAGGTGGGTGAAAAACTGGCTTATGGGATGCAGCTAGAGAGTGGTGGTGGATGGGTTGGTTTCTCCCTGGAGGGATGTGGGCAGTGGTGTCACCCAAGGCTCTGTCCTTGGACCAGTACTGTTTAATAACTTCATCAGCAATCTGGATGAAGGGGTTGGAAGCATCTTGTCCAAATTCACAGATGACACCAAACTATGGGGTATAGTAAACACACTGGAGGGCAGGGAATGAATCCAAACAGATCTGGACAGACTGGGGAAGTGGGTAGATCAGAATAGGATGCGATTTAACAAGGACAAATGCAAGGTGCTGTACCTGGGGAGAAAGAATCTCCAACACACCCGTAGACCGGGGGTTACCATTCTGAGTACCACAACAGTGGAAAGCGATCTCGGAGTCCTGGTTGATGCAAAAATGAACATGAGTCGTCAGTATGATGAGGTAATAAGCAAGACAAACAGCACTCTTTCTTGCCTCAGCAGGTGCATCACAAGCAGGTCTAGGGAAGTGGTAATTCCCCTTGATGCAGCATTGGTGAGGCCACAGATGGAGTACTGCATCCGTTTTGGACAACATACTTCATGAAGGATGTGGATAACCTTGAAAGGGTTCAGAGGAGGGCTACTTGTATGGTTGAGGGCCTGCAGGTAAGACCCTATGAAGACAGACTGAGGGATCTGTCAAGACAAGAGAAGGCTGAGAGGCTATCTTGTGGCTGCCTACAAACTCATCATGGGGGGTCAGCAGGGAATAGGGGACACTCTGTTTACCAGGGCGCCCCTCAGGGGTTACCAGAAATAATGGCCACAAATTGAAGGAGAATAGATTTAGATAGGACATTAGGAAGAAATTCTTTACAATCAGGGTTGCCAAAATATGAAATGAGCTTCCAAGGGTGGTGGTGCTCTCCCCTACCTTGGAGGTGTTCAAGAGGAGATTAGATAGGCATTTGGCTGGGGTTACTTAACCCCAACAGTCTTTCCTACCTGGAGCAGGGGGTTAGACCCGATGATCTACCAGGTCCCTTCCGACTTTAGAAATCTATGAAATGTAGCAGAGGCAGGCAGGGAGTCGGGGTGGGTGGGGAAATAGGAGGGGAGGGGGCTGTCTCTGAGCAGGAAGGGGGAAGGAGTGGGTATTTTCACCTGCTTTATGACTTTAAAAGCCTCCCAGAGGCTCCTGCAGCCTGATCTGCTTGCATTGGTGGGGCGGAGGAGGCCAGGAGAAGGAGTTGCAGCTACTCTTGGAGTGCGGGTTGCTGTTCCTACACCCTTGCTTGGAAAATTCTGGATTCTATTCTGAAACTCAGAACAGGTTCAAGGCTGCAGATTTCAGAGAGAATTTTTTGCCAGAAGACTACTTTTTCATGTATAACTTGGTGAAGACCTGTTTTAAGAACACCATCAAAAATTGTTGTGTGCTACAATATGCAACAGTAAAATATTTATGCATAACAGAATTATTTATGAACTGTTAATTGAAGCAGAACAATTTGCAAGCCTTTTTTCCCCCAAAGTCAAATTGGTAGTTATGTTGTAAACAGCCAAATTATCTTCACTAATAACTTAAATCTAATTTAACTGTATATACCTTAATAATCAAAGGTTTGTTCATCCAATTTTATTTCTTGTAATTTTGGACACTCACTTTCAAAAACAAGCAAGTACAAGGGAATGTGCCAATAATTAGCTTTAAGGCAGAATCCAAAGGACTCATTAACTCTGATTTATAACTAAAGTTTTCTGTGCTTAAAAGCACAATGGTCAAAATGGATCTCTGGTTAATGGGAAAACTGTTTCTTCCTTTCCTATATTTTTCATGGGAACATAGAACAAATGAAGATTTCTCATTTAACATAATATGAGTCTATCAAACATTTGTTATATCTTTATGGTAATGACAAATTTAGACTCAGATTATGTAACCAGAAAATATATAGTCATGTATCAAAACATACTACTGATATTTTATTTAAAAAAAAAAGGTAGAAAAGGTCACAAGCAAAGCCAGGATAAAACAAAGCTTGTGAAGCATAATAATGTTAATCACCCTCAGAAGAAACAGAATTAAAATGGCAAACAGAAAACAGACTTTCCTAGTCAAATACCTTTTCACACACTTTACAGCATTTTGAACTCTGAGACTCGCTGATGTTTTTGGTCACAATGAATTTTTATTCTAAAATTCATCAAATGAAACCTGACACTAACTTTTTTCATATCTATAGCTTTGCAAACATCTTTTAAGATTTCCATTGCACAAAAATCAATATCAAACAGTTTGTACATAGCTGTGCAATCACTTTATTCCTTTTTTCCCACCCCCAAATATTTCTTTGACAGTAGTAAATCTATGCTTATTTGACAGCTGTATAGTTGAGATGATTTCTGATTGCTACAAAACTTTCAACTGTCTTAAGTTGTCAGAAGCAAAATGGAAAACAGAGTCCTCAAGTTGTAAGCAATCCTGATAGCTATTGTTGGATTTCTACATAACATTTAAATCTACTGTCAACTGGGACTCTTGAGGCTTTTGCTGGTAAGTCATCGAGCATGTATCAGGGTTTTCTATTCACAATTTTTTGCTTAAAAGCATCAATGTCACACAAAATGTCTGTGACACTGGCATTTAATAAGAGTAGCCATGTAAGTCATTGTCTCAGAGCACATAATGCAAGAAATTTCTCAGGCGTGACTATTTTTGGCTTGAGCATTAGAATGTAAAACCTGAACAATGAAAATGCTTCCACTAAGAATGTAGACTGCAATTTATTGGCTTCTGCATTCATAGTCCTTCACGCTGCAATGCCCAGATGGCTTTGACACTTGCCTACCATCCTGATTGACTGACTGGTTCTCATGCTGTTAGTGACAAATTTGTAAGTTAGTAACAGTTCATAAGGATGGCTGTGCTTATTTTGTTTATATTCTTATATTACAAAGAAACATTTGTTCTTTTGAAAACATGGCCCTAAAAAAGCCCCAAACTTTAAAAAGTCTCTTGATGTCTCCGAAAATAGGCATCTATTTACATATACCATATTTTCTCATGTCCAACAGACCCCCAAATGAAACATACACCCTGTTTTTTGAAGGTAGAATGTACATAACAAGGTTTTTCCAGAGTCATCGGCCACTGTGTGACAGAGTATGTCCTCCTGAGAACAGAGTGTCCTGAAAGTGTGGCATCCCAGGAAAGAGAGTCTGGGTGATGCAGCAAGCAGCAGGAACTTCCTGGTGTAGCATAATGTCTTCTGGGATGCCACATTTCCTGGACACTGTTTCCAGGAAGATTTACTCTGTATCATTCAGGGCTAGACTCCAAACCTTTGCAAATTCAGTAGCAAGACCATTAATTCTTTACTCTAAGTAGTCTATACAAGTTCCTGTAAATAAAGTGTTGTTTCTATATCACCAGCCTCATACTATCTGTGTGTTATATATGAGAACATACTGTATTTGCTACTCATTTTGTGTTCTAAATCCTAAACTGATGAGGCCACATACCCAGCTGGTATAAATCAGAACACTGACTTCGCTGTCAGTTTGTACCAGCTGAAGATGTGGCATCCTGAAATGTTATGAGAGAAAAAAGTTTCAGGACACAAAGAAAGGGAAGGCATCCCCCCACCATTAGGACCACACAATACAGAGTTTATCTTGCTTCCCAGTGCACACATTTTAGGTTTTCAATTGTTATTTTATTCTGAGATTATGATGAACTTTGAAAACTGCTGGACTTTCTCAAAACTGAAATGAGAATGTATATCAAACTTCTAGTATTATTTGGCAAAAAAAGGAGGTAAGGGCTGCAAAAAAGTCTGTTTGCTTTTCCACATTCCCACTCGTTAATATATCATTTGTTGTAAAGATGTCAGATCTGATACTTCATCATATTGGGTTTTATCTGTAACAGTCTTCAGCTGTGCAAAACTGTACCAACATTGTCTTGGCTGGCCATTTAAGGATTTTTCCATAAATGAATCTTTAGGTGGCCTAGATTTACCACAAAGATTTTTATGGCATCCAGCTCTTGATCATCAGTAGAGAGAATGATGTAGAAAAATGGGATGTTGCCAGTTTCTTTAGACTTTCTGTAGAATGCCTCCATGCTCATATGAGGCTGATGTAAAATAGAGCAGTTTTGATGATGCGTCAATTCATGCTGAGGATTGTTTCCAAAGGGCCAGAATTGGGAAGAAAGAAATGCAGAAATGGCTTAAAGCCACTTTTGAATTAACTCATCTTCAGTTGCTCTGGGCATACTATTTGTACAAAGTCATTAAAGCCTAGATCAAAACACATCCCTCAAGTCATCAAGTGAAATATGGAATAGTTAGAGAATTCTTTAAACAACTATTTTTCTCATGTAGTAGGATCTAGACCATTATATCGTCAACATTGTACCTTCCTACCAAAAATTCCTCTTACAAATATTATCCTTTAGCCTTCTCCTGGGCAAAAAATAGCATAAATGTAGAATTGAACATTCCTTCCAACAAAGGCTTTCCATCCAGTGACTTTTAGTAGGCAAAAATAATGTTCCCAGTCCCTTGTTGCATGCTGGCACCACTCATGCCTGGTGTGGGAAGCACTCTCTCCATTCGTTTCCCCCAGTGTCTCCCCAGTGCTGGCTATTATGCCAGCTAGGTGGTGTCTGGGGATGATGTCACCCTCCTGTGCTGGCATCAGCTAGAAACAGAAGCTGCTCACAAAATGTGCAGGCATTTCATGCCAGCACAGCTCACTTGCCTCTCCCCAGCCTGAAATGGGTAAGTTTGCCCTAGTTTCAGGGCTTTTTCTGCAGGGACGGTGAGTCCCCATCCCGTATCCTGCTGCAGGAGAGATGGCTTGTTCCCTGGCAACTGTCCCCCTGGGACATGGAGATTTGGCCCATCATCTCAGCATTCACAAGTTGCACCTGGACCTTGAGGTATGTAGAAAATGATATAAAGCTGGGTCTATGGCTGAATCATTGAATCTCTCTGAATCAAATCGGAAGCTTTTGAATCATGTCAGAGAGATTAATGGGGCTCCCAATTCAATTCAGATTTGGAGATTCAGCTGCTGAATTGGGTCAAATCTTCTCCAAATTGAATCAGCAACTGAATCTTGGTACACCCTAGGTGCTACCTATGGCCTTCAAGGTGCTCATTTGTTTTGTGGTTGTGGGAAAGGTTAGAATACATGAATAAGACCAAGTCACCCAATGGGAGACTCTTAATTGTTAAAAACTATGCAGTGTTTAAGCCACAAGCTGGCAAACATAACAGTAGTATTTCTTGAAGATGATATTTTAAGTAAAGTTGCATCAAGGAGCTAGAATACTTAAAAAGTTTTGGTGCCTATCCCAGGAGAGAGTGGGTGGAAGGACACTGAACCAAAAGGGAAGGTCCCTGGGAACAGAATACCCAGAAAAGAGAGGCAATAAACACAAAGTTAAAGCAAAGAAACTACTTACCTACAGCAGGAGCCGCAGGGCAGTTGGAATGGAGAAAGAAACCTGCACGGCTCATCAGCCGCATCTTTATCCAGCTGAAGCTGGCTGATGACGTCACTGGCAATCACTGGTTGGTGGGGATAAAACCAGCTGCTGATGGAAATGAGGGAGGAAGAGGACCAGACCCGAGCAGGACACAACCACAGGGTGTCCCTCAGGAGGCTCTCAGGGGAGGAAGGGCAACAGCCTGAAGAGTCAGCGGAGGCTCCAGGCATTGACCCTGACAGCAGCAGTGAGAAATGGCTCAACAAAGAGAGACATAAGCCAGAAGCAGCCCCTGCAGCCAAAAAGGGCAGCAAAGGCAGAGGGAACAGAAAGGTGGATGTGGCGACCCACACCACAATAGGTGGGAATATCAGGGCCAGTGGGGAGGTGGAGGAATCCCCAGCTTCAGGAGAGTCCCAGCAGGAGCAGCGTGAAGGGCTGCGAAGAGGCAGGATACCGACCTTGAGAACAGGGAGCGACCAGGCATACACAAAGGGGCCACAAGGCATCCGAAGAGTGATGCCACAGGAGGGAGAGAAGTGGGGAAGGACCGTACTTCAGGAAGAGGCAGATAAAGCGGGAGAGATGACCCGAGCAGGAGGACACAGGCACTTGGCCCCACATAGGGGTCCTCTCATAGAAAGGCCTTAGGGAACGAGGCACCCGGCACCCTGACATAAGGGACCAGGAAAGGGGCCACGCAGATTCCCCACAATAGAACAGGGCATTATTTTGTGTTTTTCTTTTGTGTTTCCCCATTTGAAGGTGTTGAGGGTCAGGGGAGATTATATGGTTGAGGTATTTGGTACAGTACCCGTAGGGGTAACACTTTGGGTTTAGGACCCTAGTGAAGTATCTTATGCTAGAGGGTGCAGGCTTCACTACTGAGAACACTGACTGCAAACAACCCAGGGCGGGTTGAGCAAAGCGGCTTTGAGAACCAGTACCAAAGATGAGGAGGGAATCAGAAGGCCTCCACAACTGTGCAAGAGTGAGGGTATGGCCAGGAAAACCCGGAGATCCATCAATGTGGCATAAAGTTTGGGTGTAGGGGTGGCGGAGCCCTGCAAGTGACCGTCAGGTAGACCTCGTGCTGCAGGAGGACCCTGAGTAGTCACCCCACCGCTGAGAAACATTCAAAGTCGTGGCAGGAGAGATCAGAGAAGAGCACTTGAGGAGTAAACATCTACCCAGTGGTACTGGAGCCAGTAAGGCGTACACCACCAGCTGCTCGAACCAAGGCTGCACGTGACCGGGCGTTCAAGGCCTGACGGTCACAGTGACTTTTATGAAAACATGACTTTCAGGGTCTGTACTTTCTGCTATAGAACAGTGTCAAACATGATTGTCCCCAAACACTAGAAAAGTTCTGCCTGAACATATTAACATGGGGGAGGTTACCACTGTTGCAAATTCTTATAGCTGTATTAAGATCAATTTACAGTATCTTGGGATCCGGCTCTGTGTGTCTGAGAAACTTTTCAACTTCCTGCTTTTATACATACTTTGCTTCACTACTTTGGACTGTCTCCAGCTGAAACTTATCTAGAATTGCAGCTGAATCCAGCCAGTGATAAAACTTGATGAAAATCCATCAGTCAGTGAGCATGGCAGAGAAATTTCAGGGCAGTCTACCTAGCTGGGCATTATACCGTGAAGGTCTGAAAGGGAGCAGGCAGCCAATAAATTACTGCCTCTACTCAAAGTTTGAAATGTTTCCTTTGTTTTTCTTTTATATATTAATGTTTGTTCTGGAGTTGTCCAAGCTTAGAACAATTTCTATTGCATGGCAAAATAAGTGATATTTTGGGATCTCAAAAAATTGTCCATATATCTATTATTTGATTTGATGTGATCTGTTTATATGCATTTGCAAGTATGTTTTATTAAAGACAAGAATTTAATAGACACTTCAGAGACCATTTTTCATTCATATAATAATGTTTGAACCACAGTGTGGATAAACATTCTAACAGTTTTTATGTTGCCTCTTCTGAAAAGTACTAATTTCATGATAACATAGCAAGCAGCATACATTAACTGTTGAATCTGTCATTAGCTATGAGCATGAGCACCTTCTTTCCAGCTGAAGTGTTGTATGAGGATCTGCAACAACAGAAGATTATTTTTTGGTCATGTTGCAGTTTATATTTATAGTATTGTTTTCACCTTCAGCTTATGACAATTTATCAAAATAATATTTTTTACTCATGACTCAGTTACAGTTTAGGGAGGGGAAGTATGTGCATCTCTCTCCTTCTTTGGGGAAAAAAGAATGTAATTGTAATTCTCAATTAATCAACTCAAGTCCCCAAGCTAGTTATTCTCAGATTTTCAAACTATTAAAAAAATCCATTTTAAAACTGAAAAGGAAAAAAATAATAAGTTTTTGGAAAGCTCATTAAATGAATTGAGAAGGCCCTGGATAAAAAAAAAAACCCAAAAACTATATGATCACAGAAGACTTGCTTGTGATTAAGGGAGAAGTTTAGGACTGAGAAGAGCTGGCTTCAGTTGTTACAGACTCTATTGTTTGACATTGGATAACTAAACTTCCCTGTGACACATTTTCATAAATTAAATGGAAAAGATCATTTCCTTTTTCTCCCACAAGAAATATCCATCTAGATCACAAGATCTCATTAAGTCTGTGTATTTGTACAACCTTGCACAATGAAACCCCAATCTTGGCTGTGTTCTGTGTATGTTACAGTAATATAAATAATAGCAAGGATATGAAAGGCAATGTTTCATACAGGAACTTCAAGGCTTTTACATAACTTACAATTTCTGAATAGTTATGAAGAGCCAGCTTTGAACTTCTAGATTATTAGAAATACAAGCACATTATTTTTAGAAATAGTAACACTTACTAGATCATTCATGCATCCTCTTTGAAAATACAAAATGTAATCAGAACCTGGAAGTCATTTTGGGTATAAGACAGATATTATAGTAGAAATCCAGAGAGATTTGCCAGTGATGCCACCACTTATGGGAAAATATAAAAAATTCAATAGGAATTAAACCAATAGTAAAACCCTTGCTATAAGAGAAATTATACAGGATTTAATAGAAAATTATGTAAAAGTGTTAAAATTTCAACAGATGTCCTTCTACCCTCATCCCACATGCATATATCCCGACAGTGTGTGAGGAAATTCAATTTCAGTCCTGACTACAGAAAGTAGATTTATTTTTACTGCTATAGTTAGACTTGGGTAACACTCTTCAAGAGGAAGTTGGGGGAAACTTTTCACAATAAGGAAATTTCACTGTATTACAGAATGACAGAAACCCCAAAATATCCATCCCTACAATGTTACTTCCTTTGTTTATAACTGGGGACTATTATAAAATGTAGACAACAAATGTCAAAATGGAAAGAGGGAGGAAATCTTACACTACAAATTATTATTGTTTAAAGCATGAAAACTCTTGGTCCTGCTTAAGTCAGCCAGTTTAAAACATCCCAAAAGAATCCAGTGTTTTAGAAGAGTAAACAGAAGAATGTGCTAAAGGTATGATAAATGAGTGATAAATTGCGGCTATCCTGAAGGCTATACTAAGGATATGATTGCTGTCTACGTATCTGCGATAGCTCTGTGGGAAATGCATACAACAGCAATTATGGATGGCCCGAACAAGTATGAGGGCATGGGGACACTGATAGACAGACCTACTGGAATGGAACAAAGCAGCCTCTAGTCTTGGATAAAAAAGTGACCATGGGGAAGGCTAGAAGAAAAAAAAAAACATCTTTACTAACACAAATGGAATGTGACTGGAGAGAAAACAAATTGCCCTTGATACTTGCAAATTCTGACTACTTTGACCTCAGGGTGAAACCCTTGGTGTACTTAATGATGCGATTACTATCTGGGACATAGACTGCTTTGAATATTAACTGTGAAATGCTGAGCAATGTGCCTTAGTTAATTGGAGAATGGAGGAACTGGTATTTCAGTAAACAAGTATCTGTTTTTTAGTATAAGATCTGCAAGCTACCAAAACCAGATGTCATCAATTAAAAAAAAATATATTTCCTCTGTATATATACATGTAGTATTCTATGCAGTTTTAAACATTTTCATGCCATGAGGTGAATGAGGCACCTACAATATAAAAAGTCTCTTTTTTTTTTAAAGGTTTTAGAGCATTTGCTCATCCTTCAGGATGACTAATTGCGTCTGCCAGTCAATAACAAGAAACAGATTACAGTGTTAATATATGGATATATTCTTGGAATAGGTAAGCATACTTTTCCTTTTTAAAGCTTGTTTCTTCAAATGACAGGAAGCTCCATTGCATGTGTGAAACCATGTTTCTATCTAATCATAATTCATATCACTGAACTAATGACTTGCGCCTTGTGACTAGAGAATCCAAAGTGTTATTGACTCTTTCTAACAAAGACTTAAACATGAGGGAGGCAGAGATATTTCGGAGAATGGTATGACTAGTAAAGACATTTCTTGAGAAATTAGGAATTGTGATTTATCTGCACAGATGCACTGATCTCCTCCTTTCTGTGTGGTTGGAGGATCTAACAATTCAAATCAAGCTGGAGATCTCTGGATAAGCAGAGAAATGGTAATGTGTTTTAATGCCACCCGGTATGGTGGTGGCAGTGACTAAAATAGAGAGGCCCCTTGGAATATAGGTGTAGCTATTCTCACCAGATATTCAATTTGCTCCTGTATTGCTAGTATTCAAGGGCTAGCCCTTATTCTATTCCAGAGACCAACCAACTGTATCTTTATAAAAAAAAAGTTTAACAAAAGATGATTGAAGGCAAGCATATTTATGGTTTGGCCATAGTGTATTCATGGTTCAAATTGTTCTTTATACCCCTTCTACTTTTGATTTAGGATAATAATTCCAAAAGTCTGCTAACAGCATGATGAACTGTAATTTATAACTGGGTGCTCAGATGGACGGCAACAAAGATGTAACATCAGCAGCAATTCATGGACAAAGCTTATTTCTAACCAAATGAAAAGCAGCTACATATGCCACTGATGTTTCTGCCTTTAGACATTAATGGACATGCTGGCACTAGATAGTTCCTATAAACCAAGATGCAGCTGAGATATAAACAGGCAAGATGAAGGCACTGAAATTCCTTAAGGACCACTTGGAGGAGAGAAGAAAATAGGCTGTGAATCACCAGGAAGGAGAAAAAAATTCCAGGCATGTACACACACACATATACACTCACACACTGCAATTTTTCAAGGTGGATCAGCTCAATAAAAATTATGACCTTTTTTCCTCTGCCTTATTTTATTTTTCGGTACTAAAAATATTGCCAGTGCCCGAGGCGTTAGTCAGAGCAAACCTCCATTATCACTCCAGAGACTTGGCACTTTGCTCATTAGGCTCCTTAGGATCTGACTGAGTGACCTTGTTTGGCGGGAAGGCACAGATGGAGACTGTCAGTAAATCTTGTTAATGTAACAAGTATTCCTACTGCTAGATGAGTTTTGCACCTCATACAACCGTTTCTTTCTTGTGTAAACAACCCCATTCCCTCCTTCCAATGTCAGCCTCTCTGCTACATGCTACCATGTACTTCAGCATTTATTTTTATTGTAAATCATCCAAAAAAATTTCTTGCTGTGAATGTAGGCTGCCCTGTCTCCTAGAAGTAACCATGTGGCCAGCTTCTGAAGACACTGAAGTTCATTAAAAAAAAAAAAAAAAAAAAAATCAGCAGTGCTTTCTGGTAAAAACACAACAGCTTTCTTCTGTTGTGAATCTCTGAGTTTTAGGTTCTTGTAGCAATGTGTGGTTTTTCATATGTTCCTCCGATAAAGTAGACAAGGTTCCTTGGGTGAATCTGATATCTTTTATTGGACCAACTTAAATAGTTGGAAAACAATTATTAAGCAAGCTTTCGGGTTCAAAAACCCTTTGTCAGGGTAAAGAAGTGTCAGCAGTTGGTGTGTGCTCTTCCTGGATTGAGTGAAAAGTAAAGAAGTCAGCGGCTGGGCTGGTATGAATACAAGACAGGTAGTCATTGAAAATGTAGATTGAGGAGTCAATGGGTGAGAGACAGGTGGGGTGGGGGGGAGGGAGAGCGAAGGGGGATGAAGGTGGAGAGACACCTGGGGAGTCAGATGTCAGGCAGGTTATAATGTGTCATAAATCCAATATCTATATTTAGTCCATGATTTTTAGTATCCAGGAGGTTGATGAAGTGGATTTCATAGGCTTGTCTCTGGGAAGTGTTGTGTAAGTTTACCTTGAGGATCAGGACTGAGAGATTGGAGAGAGTGTGGCCCTCCTGTGAGAAATGTGCCCCCACTGGTAATTGGGTATTTCTGTCTTTGATAGATTTCCGGAGTGCATTCACTCTGGTGCGCAGCTGTTGTTTGGTCTCTCCTATGTATTTTCCATCAGGGCATTTGGTGCATTGGATGAGGTATATTACATTTCTGGAGGTGTAGCTGTAAGATACAGGGATGCTGATGGCTCTGTTGTGGGGTGTAGTAATAGTGGGGGTGGTGGAGATGTGTTGGCAGGTTTTGCATTTCTTGTCATGGCACGGTCTGGATCCTTTTGGTGTGTTCTGGGCTTGTGGAAGTTTGCTTCTGGTGATGAGGTTAGTGAGGTTTGGTACTTGTTTGAAGGCTAGGATGGGTGGATCTGGGAAGATCTTTTTAAGAACAGGGTCTCTTTCTAGTATGGGTTGCAATTGTTTGAGGATTTTCCGTACAGGTTCAAGGGAGGGGTGATATGTCATAACCAGTGGTGTGCGATTTATGGGGGTTTTTCTTCTGTACTGCAGCAGTTCTTCACATGGTATCCGGGTGGCTCTTTCAAACGTGCAATCTCTCTCTCTGGAGGAGTGTCCTTGTTGGGTAAAAGCCTTTTTAAGATTGGTGAGGTGGCAATCCCGGGTGTTCTCTTCAGTGCAAATTCGGTGGTATCTGACGGCTTGGATTTATATCACAGCTTTTTTGGTGTGTTTAGGGTGATTGCTGGTTCTGTGCAGATATGTATGTTGGTCTGTGGGTTTCTTGTATAATGTGGTCTGTATTTTATCATTCTGGATACTGATCATTGTGTCTAAAAAGGAGATGTTGGTGCTGGAGTATTCTAGAGAAAGTTGGAT
>NW_005842045.1:334750-337443 GCF_000455745.1 Alligator sinensis
AGGGTATTTTTCTGGACAGAAATTTAGGCCTTTAGAAAGGACAGATTTTTCAGTTTTGGTAAGCAAGTATGTGGAGAGATTGATAATATTTGTGGGTTGGTTGCTGTTTTCAGTTTTATCCAGTCTGAGGTTGAAATGTTGTAAGGTGTTGGTGTTGTTCCTCTGATGGTTGTTTTGTTTCTGTGGCACTTGTTCTTGGAGTAATTTGTTCCATTTCTTCTTTTTATGTACGATGAATGTTGTAGAAAGTTTTTCGTAGTCTCTTTGTATCCATTGTATATTGTTAGGGAAGATGATTGGATTTCTGTCTTTTAAGTTGTTGTAGTATGTGGTGATTTCCTTCCTGAGTTGGTCTCTTTTGGAGTAGAGTAGGTGAAGTAGATGATTTCTAATTTTCTCTGTAGTTCTTCTGCATATCTGTGAAGCATATTTGGATTTGTGTGTAGTAGTCAGAGAATTGTAGATGTTTAGTCTGCAGGGAACGAAGTTGTGTTTCTTGCAAAGGCTTAGAAAATATATATCGCTGTTGAGTTTGGCTTCTTTCTTTTTCATGTTGTACAGTTTCCATTTCAGACGGCTGAATTCTATATCTTCCATGTTACAGGGGTGTAGGTTGTAGCCATGTTGGTCTAAGGACATAGGCAGACAAGGTTCTTTGGGTGAAACTGATATCTTTTATTAGACCAACTTAAATAGTTGGAAAACAATTATTAAGCAAGCTTTCGGGTTCAAAGTAAAGCTATTGTATCAACTTCTGACTCAGAAGTAAGTTTGAGAAGGTTTGGGGGCAGCGGGGGGAGGGGAGGGTGAAATATCATGCTAGGTGACTTAATTATATGACCTAACCAGAATTTTCCTTTTGAAATGAAGAGAAGGTTTGAAAACATATCATCTCTAAAAAGTGCTGTATAAAAGATGGTAGCTTTTTAATCCAAATGATATGCTTCCCTGCAAGGAAATGAGGCAGTGGGCATTGCTCTGGCTCTATGTACCAGTGTTAAAAATAAGTCATATCTGCTTACTATTTGTCATTTCTGAATAGCTTAGCAAAGCATAGTTAAGAGAAAATGAACTATGGATTCTAGTCTTTGTTTTGCATTGTGGATGTGATTACTTATTACATTTATTGAGCAAATAGGATTGTATAAATCCAATTTTAAAATAATGTGTTTTCATGATTGTAAATGAAGTCCTGATTTGATTCACAGAAACTTTCTGACCAGTAACAACCCAATAGATAGAAGGCATCTATACTAGATGCCTGGCTAGACTCAGAACCTGGGATGATTCCTGCAGGATTAACATTTCTTTGTCCATCATTATCATCATCCAGTTCGAGGCGTCACTACATAAGTACTACTTTCTCACCACCCTCTCATTCCCTTTTACTCCCTGCACACAAAACAATAGCAGAGACAATATTTTCACTATACCCTTGTGTGTCAGGATTGTTTGTATTTTTTAATTAATTTAATTTTTCATCTATATTTTTATTGTTGCTATTTTCCAAGCTTTTGTTTTCCATCGAATGTATCTTTTTTTACTCTGTGATCCTATAACAGTAGCATAAAATATTAAATTTAGGATATTCCAGTCATTTCCCCCTGAGCAAGATTGTCATGGAAAGAGACATATAACCTCACTGAAAGTTCAATTTAAAAAGGAGAGGATCGACTAAGATAGGAATATGTTCATATTCAGGCACAAAAAAGTCAGCAATAAAAAGTCTAGGTCCTAAAGAAAATGCTTGAGCAAGTATGGCCATTTTTAGGGACTGTCATTTTGAAACAATTTTCAATTGTTGTGGCAGCCTCACATGATTGTATTATAACTTGTGTCTCCATATGATTAAGTTACAAACTTATAAACTTCATTTAGAAACCAAGCTATGATTTTTTCAGGAGATAGGCCTACTGTAGAGTACTCTTTTTTAAAGAACTAAATAAGTACTTTGCATAAGGAAAATGTACTACTAGCAGAGTCATAAAAACCTCCACCTTTTTTAGTCTTGGCAGGAGATACCAGTTAAAATCCACAGTCTTTGCTGCAGCCAACACCCAATTCTTCTGAGCAAGGTGATAAAAAATCCTTTAACTGGAGCAGCAGGAGGGGAAATAGTTCCTTTTTGCTTCCATATGTGGCTACCAGCAAAGCCCAGAAGCACTGGAAAACCAAACCCCCTGTATTCTGCACTGCATTCAGGGACTTTCCTATCTGCCAGAACTTCCCTATCTGTCATACTATCTGTAACAACCCAAGGGTGTGATTTTGTGTGTGTGTGCTTCAGCACTGCTAAATTATTTCCCACCACAAGGAGCTTTCTTTGCAGGGTGCATTTCTTAGTTGCAAAGAGAAATGCACAGTGCAAAGGAGTTCCCGCCACCCGCATGCAAATTTGTGCCCCACTATTGGCCAGTTCTAAATTATTCCCACGTGGCAGCTAGCGATTGGCTTGCTAGCCATATAAGAGGCTTGAGCGGTTTCCTCCCAAGTTGGAGGACTCCACAACTATCAGGAGGAGGAGAACTTTACGTCTCATGAAGATCTCTAAGTGCTGCAGAGCCTATTGGACCCAGCGTGTACCTTGAGAAGGCTATAGGGGTCTGATCAACCTCTGGCCTCTCCCCTTCACCAAACGATCCCTCGACGAACCCCTTCCCTGCGCGCAAGTTCCACGGAGCCTAGCAAACTTC
>NW_005842045.1:339825-365995 GCF_000455745.1 Alligator sinensis
TCAACCTCTGGCCTCTCCCCGTCGCCGAACGATCCCTCGACGAACCCCTTCCCTGCGCGCAAGTTCCACGAAGCCTAGCAAACTTCATGTGAGTGTATCCAGAGCTCTTTCTCCGAGTTGTTTTCTTCGGTTGACACGACGGGCTCGCGTGTTTAGAGCCTTCAACCAGATTGGGCTAGAGGTTCACGTGGAAGGAACTCTTGTCCGCTTCTCTTCTTTTCTGTCTGTAACTGCAACTCAAGCAAGTTTTCCTGCCTGCACCGCGATCATGTTCGGTGTAAATAAAATAATCTTTAATCAACCGCTACGCATCTGTGCCTAATTCTAGTCCGCCGGCCTGCATTCCCCGACCCGCGTGCCAGGGCTGCTGGCCACAGCCTGCCGCGCGCCCCCGAGGGCCTCGGACCGCTCCCGGCCCACATGCTATCCATCCCCCATGAATTTATCCCAGCTCTTTAATGCTTCTTTCATAAACATTTAAGAAATAATTGTGATTTTTCCTCAGAACTAAGAAGTTCTGTTAATAAAAACTTACTACCATAAAAACTATTTGCATGTTAAAGTTATTATCTGTAGTGATTCTTATTTTAAAAACACAGCCATAGTAAGTGGTCTCTGTCCTTTCAAAAAGCTTGGTAAATCTGGACTGCAAGGTCCTTCCCTTCATTTGTTCCGGTTGATTCAGGATGTTTACTTCATTACAACGACCTTGTATTACAGTGATCAATGTTTTCCAGGTGCCCTATCTTTTATTACCTACTATACGTGGCATCAGTGGGCAGCAGTACTTTTTAAAAATTTTTTTACAGTAGTGAAGTCTTATATAGTTAATCAACATAGCTATGGAAGTAGAGCATAAGATTGCTTCTGCATCACTGCAGACATACTTGCCATAGATACGTTCTGGTTGTTGGAAAACATGACTCACTTAAAGAGAGCCCCTGCAATGAAAGCCTGAGGCAGCAGGAAGAAATAGAGCCTGAAATTCAGATTGCCCTTATTTTTTCAAAGCTAAATTACCTTTTTCCCTGCTGGTATTTCATATAATTTTTGCCATTCCTGGCTGATTGTAGCCAACAATTATTAACCTTCAGGATTTGCAGGTGGGACAATAGCTCTCTTATTGCATTCAAATAAAGTAAACGGCTCTATAGTGTATATACGAACTGTTAACTTATTTTACAGATAACCAACCTGCCAACTAGAAAAATGAAAAGATAAATGACTGCAAGTGAGATCTTTTGAGATTATAACATCTTTTGAGTCACAAGCTATATCTTTTCTGTGTATGCAGACCAATGCCCAACTTCTTTATATGCTGGGCAATCTTGATGATGAAAAGCAGAATTCTGCCTCCAATGAAGCCAACACAGGTAGTGCCATTGAGTGAGCACAAGAGTGTTTTGAGGGAATATTTTACTTTACTAAATAGTACTTCTTGAGAATAACTTTCAATGACAGTTTTTACATTTGGGGTCAGAAATTCTGGAATTTTATTTTAGGCTTTGCTTCCATTAATTCATCCCATAAAGTAATTCTTATTTTCGCCCATCCATGGGATGGGGAAAACAACAATAGCCTATTATAGGTATGGCTCTTTCGATAGCCATAATACATTTTCAGATCCTCACCAATAGCTACTATATGGTAAAATGGGTGATTTATAATATGACATTGCTTTCCTCAATATACAACATAGTCACCATCATGTAAGCAGTCATATCAGCATGATATAGTCAGATTGTGATCAGATTTATGCTATTCTAAATTTAGTAACTCCACTGAAATCTATACATTAGGTTGGCCTAAAAAGATAATATATATTAACATTTTTTAGGGGAGTTGGCAAAAATTACAAAAATATTTCTACTTTTTAGCAAAACTTTCTTTTTTCCTTTGAAAACAAAATACCTTTTTTCAGTGTTTGACTTTAAAGCATTCAGCTTTTGATTTAAAACTTTCATGGTTTAAATTATTGCTGAAAAAACTTCTGAAATTTCCATGCAGATTTCAACAAAAATAAAAAAGTTATTTTAAATTTTTATTTAAAATTATGGAGAGGAAAGGGCAGAGAGAGAGAAACTTCTGATGTAAGCTAGGTACAGATATTTAAAAAAACAGCCTGAGGTGGAAGCGATCCAAGTTGTGCGGTTTTCTTTAAGCAGTGTAGTTTAGATAGACAGTGAACAGAATACACGCTCGCTCTTTGCTGGAGGAAGCATATCTTAGACTGGGTTCCATCATTTTTTAATTAGTTTGTGTGCACCAAACTTCTGTTCTGTTACAGGTATAGACTGGTTTTGTGTGCTGAACTTCTGTTCTGTTATGGGTATAGACTGGTTTCCAAACACTTACACCAGTAAAAATGTAATGTCTGTATGTGGCCATAGACTCCAGTTTAGTTTATACTGATAGAAAATGGAATCAGAATCTGAAACTATATGAATAACTACATTTTAAATCAATTATGACTGAAAATGACCAAGAGATCAGTGGAAGTGAGGCTCTGTCCTACTTCCTTTAAAGGTATATTAGAATTTCCTATCTCAGATGTGAAGCCCAAATAAGGAGGGAGGATTATAATTATGGCAATCAGACAAAGACTATATTTTCTCTGTCACCGTGAATAAGTATTTACAGCAAGCTAATAATATATGATTACATATAAAAATGATAAAAATAAATCTCAACCAAGAATCTGGTGTTCAAAACTGATTGACACCAACCCTAATGTCCTTGGGGATCATCGTGGCATGGGACTATCATTTCAATTGATACAAAGTAATTTCCAATCAAGGGAAACAATTGCACATTGGTTTATTTTGATCCATTTACAGATAGGATTCTGCAACCTCCTATGGGTTTACAGATGCCCAATTGCAGTCTAATTGGGTGACTTCTATGGGTCAAAACTCAGAATGTTATTGGTGCACACTGCACAGTGACATTCAGAACAAAGTAAACAAAGCCAAGCATGTAGGATTCAGAAAGAAAAATAAAAATTTATCAGCCATACATGAAAAAGAAAGAGACAAGATGCTAAAATGTGTGTCAATTACATTCTCAGAAATAGACAGCATTTATGTTAGCAAAAACCAAAAAAACAAACAAAAAAAAACCAACCCCAAAAACCCATCATTCCAACATAAAAAGTTGTTTATTAAGCAAAAATGCAAATAGAATAATAAAGCTAAATAACAGTTGTAGTGAGGTTCCAGGAGGCTTTCTGTGTTTTTACAGTACAAGGACCAGTTTGAATGCTTCCCTATTAGAATAGATCAGATGGTGTATTGAAGGGTGGGAGACCTAATTCAATCTTCTTTATTTGACTAGGCTGGCACTCAGTCTTTGCCTTTGGGCATTCTCTCTTACTAGTAGTCATTTTTCAACCCACAGGGGAATAGGTGGGTTAGTTTATTGCTATAAACCTCAATTTCTGTCAATGCATTAGAGAATATAAGTGTTGTTATATCGATGAACAGTAGCACTGTATGCAGTAGCCCTAAAGGAAAGTGGAAAAAATTGTTTCTTGTTGAAAGTATGGGAAAAATATAGTAGGCCAAAGTAATTTCCCAAGATTAAGTTTTCTGTAACACTGGGATTTATACTCCTAACCTTATGAAAAGTGCTTTAGTGAATTTATGTGCTAGAATATATGTTTCATGTATCTTAGGCCCCCTCTACACATTGCAGGTATTGTGCAATTAACTGGTTAATTGCACAATTACCTGGAGACCAGCTTTGTGTGCAAAGTAGCTATCACACAATAAAAAGCTCCAACCAGCTATAAAAGTAGGAAAATTGTATTAATTTTATAAATAGTTGCTAATTTGCATATGTAGCAGGGTCTCCCCAAAGCTGGGAGCCCCATCAGCTAAAGGGGTGTACCATGCCCAGGATAAAAATCCCAAGCTCTAGGGATCACAGCAGCTGTGATCCCCAGGATCTCCTGAACTCCTGAGCCCTAGGGATTATAACAGCCATTGGAGCTTGTTTCTTGAAAGTGCAGGGGGAGCCCAAATCAGGCTCCCCCTGAGCCTTTAATAAGGTGCAATGGGATCTAATGTGCAATTCCACAATTGCACCTCGTGCCATGCACATGGGACAGGGCAGGAGGTGTGATTATGTGGATCATGCATTAGATCCCATTGCATCTTCACCTGCACATGTAGAGGAGGCTTAAAAAAATAATTGTATCTGAAACAGAATTATCCCTAGTAACATACCCAGACCGTAAAGGAAGTTACTCAAAAGGAAACAAATCAGTTACCAATATCACTTTCTACTATGTCTATTAAAAATGGGGGGGGGGGGGGGGGTTACTGTGATAATTCTCTTTCTACTAGGGCTATTAAAAATGGGGGGGGGGGAGGAGTTACTGTGATGAATTGTCAACCAAAGAGGGTTACTATCTTTGATTAAACTTATAAACATTTTTAAAATGTGTGCTGACTCCTTGTTTTTACAAAGAGCAGAATTTTTCCCAGGGGGTTCACACACACACACACACACACACACACACACACACACACACACACAAATTGAAAATTTAGATTAGTGTATAACACATAATTTAGATTATGTGTATAACAGCTGGAAGCTCTCTCCCTCAGACTTTCTATGGATGACCTGTACGCTGATTAATGTCTTGCTAGTGGACATTGCAAATATACAGGTGCCAGTAAATCACTGTTTGTTAGTAGGTGATGAAATGTTAAAACAGTCACTTGCTGGACTATTTTACACATGAAAGCAACCTCTATTTGTTTAGCTAGAGAAAAAAAATCCGAAAATAATATACAGTAATGCATTTGGGCCCAATTCATAAATCCAGAGCCTATACTAGTTAACAGGCTCTGTGCAAGGGAAGTGGGAGACTGTACAGGTTATGTAGCTGCTCAGTATATTCAAACTTGACCTAATGGTTAACATAAGCTTTTACTGCCTTAATATACCTCAGCTATTAAGGAAAAAAATTAGAGGGCCAATATAGTAACAGAACTAATTATACCCAATAACAGATCCAAATATATATTTAAAGTAGAGATGTTATTAATCTTCACGGATGCAAATGAAACAATTTTTTATTTTTTCATTTTTTTCTTTAATATATATAAAAAAAATCAATAAACCTAAAGTTTGAATTGACTTCTAATTATTTTGAATCTAGGACATTTTAGGCCTTTGGAGAGGAAGAGTAAGAAATGAAATTCCACATGTTTATGAGGAGAAAACAGAACATTCCTTAAAATTGTGACTCAGCAGCAGTAATAGGTAATATGAATAAATTAATACCTTGAGTTACTACAGGTTTCTATTATATCATAAGCAGTCTGTAAGGAAATTATTTTAATTACTATATTGGAACTATTGGGTTCTGTTCATGTAAGTGTAAGATACCTTAATGAAACTGAAGACCTTATCCACAAAATCCTTAGTTTATTTCTTTGTATGCATCTTGAGAGGAAAGATAATCTCAAATGAGATTACAGGGAAGTTTTATCCTGTATGACAGTAAAACTAAACCATCCAACTGTCAATAGTTGACAATGTCCCAAGGCACAGACCACCAGAGGGTCATTTTAAGGACCCCTCATTTGTAGAGCTGGTGAAAATCCACAGAGTTCACATTTTTGAAGAATGGATTGCATGGGAAAAAACAAACAAACAAACAAAAAACAACTATTTTGTATTTGTACTTAAAAAACCTGTTTCAGGTTGAAAAATTATTACTTCTGCCAAAGAATGCAGCTTAAAAAAAAAAACGGCAAAATACCATCTTTGGGCAAAATCACACATTGTCCTGACTTTGATTCATAGTCACCATTTCCATGGCAACATTAGCTTTCCACATAAAAATAATGCCTCCTCCCCTTACAGAATCTACATTTAATATTCCTAAATGTAAAATGAAAATTTTAGTTGGTAATAAGAGGTCTCTCTCTGTTCCTCTACTTAGATTATAAGGGTAAGACCATGTATTTAGTATAATCCTTGCATGATTTTAATTATCTAGGACTTTGGTGCTAAAGTCAATGTCAATGACGACAGATGTCAGTGGGAAGTCTGAATAGGAACACATAACAAGTTACGATTCTGGTTGTGCACACCATTGAAATAGTCTTAAATTAATTTAGAAACTAAATGCATCCTAATTATCTCTCCTGCGATCTTATTAAATATTGTAATATGGGCAATATTAATTTGCCTCAGAATATATTCCGAATACAACATATGCTTGTCCTTTCATAACTAAAGTTATCCCTAGTATAAATGGTTTGGTCATAGTTGGAATACGTAGAAAGTGATTTATTTCGGAAGCCATTTTATCAAAAAAAACCTTGGAAACTATTGGCAAGGAGTGAAGCTTCCAGTGGCCCAGGGCATCAACTTGGGGATACAGTTATTGGCAAAGACCTGGCACAATTATCACAAGTGACGGCTGGAGCTACATGACAGACTTAGAGGTAGCAGGAGACGTTGCCAGACAGCTTAAACAGGCTGGTGTGACCTAAGAAGGCAGAAGACATTTACATTTCAGAGCAGAATCTGTAAATGGTGAGAGACTGGAATACCTAAAAAGAGACAAAGACACTGAATACATGAGATTCATGAAGGGTATGTGATATGTGAGGGACATGAAAAGCAATTTTTTGGACAAGGCGCCCAAGGGGCAGAAGGCAGTGTGGTTTCACTTATAAAAACATGGGCAAAGATGAGGCCTGTGAGATCTCCTCCTTATCACCCAAGACCACCTGCAGATCTCTCAGAGAGACTTTCTGAATACCTACAAGGAGGCACTCTGCCCTCTGGCTTATGTAAGACCTATGCATGGCTCTCTGTTGTCTTTTTGGTTTATTATGTTGCATTTTAAGTTAGACTACAGTATGTGTGCTGTCACTGTGTCTCACTAGGCTGCATCATAGCTTAGGTGAAATTTTTCAGCTGTTCTTTGTCACGTGCTTGAAATTGCAAATTGCCGTGCTCAACAAAGACATGCAAAACACTAGAACTCGTGGTTCCAAAATGATACCTTTTATTAGACCAACTGGAAAATGGCAAGAAAATTGTCCTTTTCTGCAAGCTTTCGGGATCAAAGTCCCTTTGTCAGGCTCTGGGAAAAGGTGTAGATGGTAAAAAGTCCCCATAGGTAGGAAATAAACTTCATTTTTGCACAGAGGGAGCTGAAGATGGAAGGCTGTCCCTCTGGGTCCATGAGAGTGTGAGAGTTGCGCTGAGTAGCTCTTTGATGCACTGATCAGGTAGAATTCCTTCCCTGGAGGTGTCAGATGGCAGGCAGGGAGGTAAAAAAAACAAACTTCCTGGCTGTTCCGCAATGAAGTTTAAAATCCAATTTCCTACCTATGGGGACTTTTTACCATCTACACCTTTTCCCAGAGCCTGACAAAGGGACTTTGATCCCGAAAGCTTGCAGAAAAGGACAATTTGCTTGCCATTTTCCAGTTGGTCTAATAAAAGGTATAATTTTGGAACCAAGAGTTCTAGTTTTTTGTATGTCTTTTTGTCTCAGACGAACACAGCTACCAAGTACACCCCTGCGCTCAACAAATGCTTTCTTCAGAGAATGGACTATTCTTGTTCAAGCATTCATGAATTCAGTGCCACTACCTAAAGGCTAATATTAAGTCTGGTAATAGGGGTAAAGGGGAAAAATGGCCATCATCATTGCTGCATACATGCACCAGCAGCGCAGTGGCAGCTGGAACTTGCTACTGTCCCAGCGTGTGGCAGATGTCCCAGGGGCCCAGCTGCATCACAACACCTCTGCACAATAGCACCAAGGCATTGAAAAACTTTTTCTTTAAAATAAGTGATTATATTGTGTGTGGTACAATTAGTGACAGAATGACATTCTGCCAAAATATAAGACTAGAAAGGTAAATGACTGAATAGTTCACTAATCATGTAGCAACTGACTATCCATAACTATTTTACCTAGTTATCTCATATGAAATTGGGGCATGTTAAGAACTTGCCCTGGGCCCTGGCCTGAGTTATCAAGTAGTTTTCCACATGGATTCCTGATTATACTGGCTGTTAGACTGTTTTAAAGAATCTACTTAACAGCAATTGTGGTAATTTAAAACATCCAAAAAATACAAGGAAATTATAAATAGCTATCTATCTATCATTGAAGAGGTAAGAAAATTTCATTTATCCAGATTTTTAAAAAATAGAATAACATCTCTCTAACACAAGACATATTATGTATATCTGCTTGATACACACCCACATGTAAGATAATCTGTCATGGAAATTCACATGATTAAATAAGAGGAGGAGAGGTGTTCAACTCTGCAAAATACATAATAATTACACCTGATCAAGAGAGTAGAAAAGATAACCTACAACTTCAAGATTGGCCTGTCTAATTTCTATACTTGATGGTAACATTGGGATTTAAGATGAGATTATTCTCAGTACCCATCTCTTTCCTCAGTCAGACATCCTTCAAATAGCCATCATTTAGCTAAATATTTTAATTCTTCCATTCTAATCTTTACTGAGAAACCAATCTCTCAAGATTTTTCTAGGATTTTTGTATGAAAGCAATATAGGAATGTTTTGGGTCTTTTGCCAGCAGATCCCATCTCTACCTAATATGGAACCAGTGTATTCAAAATTTGGAATAAAAAAATAATATATGTTAGTTTTAAGAAATCAGCTAAAAAATAAATTTACTTAATATTTATGGTTGCCCGAGTTTGTGATCAACATAAAAATACTCATGTCATAAACCAAGTGGCCTTAAAAAATTTACAGCTAACAGTTCAAATCAAACATGTTTTCACATGTGAAACACTATTCCACAGCACCACTAGGATTCAAATAAAATTCTAATGATCTCTGTATGTATGTAGAAGATGGCCAGGGACTCCTGCTACACTGAGTGAGCAGGCTGGGTAGAAGGACAGCTGCATGAGGAAACTAGCAGCCCAAATCAGGATGCTGAAGGGGAACTCAAGGGCAGCTGAAAGACTTAGATTCATAGATTGTTAGGGGCTGGAAGGGACCTTGCAGAGCATCGGGTTCAACCCCCCCCCCCCTCTAGGCAAGAAGACAACTGGGGTTACATGACCGTAGTGAGGTGACTGTCCAGTCTTAAAAATTGAAAAGACTAGAACCTGAGAGCAGTGACTCACCAGACAGAGGTGATGGTGAAAAGGGCCGGATAAAGGCACTCTAGGGAGCATGGAGGAGAGGGGAGGAAGGTGGGATCTGGTGAGTGGAACAGACACTGAAGGAGATGATAAGAGAAAGCCTAGTCTCACCAGGAGGGAAAGACTGATTCCCAGGGAACCCAGGCAAGACCCTTCTCTCCTGGGTATAGGGTGGTGCAAGAACCGGGTGGTGAATGACCCAGTGGAAAATGCAGTTTACTCAAAGGGGAGGAGCTGGCTGGCTTGAACCAGCTGCTCAGTGTTACTGCCTTCTCCACCAGTACAGTACACCATTTCACTGAGACTGAATTTATCTGGAGAGAGCAGTGTTTAGTTTAGGCATCACCCTGATTTTCAGTTTTCTGTTTAGGTTGGAGGACCAGAGGGGACTGATAGAGAAGGTTAGGAGGCCCTAGATTGCCTAAGAGGCATGGGAGGCTTGAGCCTGCTGGAGGTCAGGAGTAAACTCCAGTGTTGCTTGGGAAAGACAGGGTGGGAAAAAGGGACAGAGAGCCTAGTGAGCTACAGGGAGTACAACAAGGGCTGGAGCCCCTCTGAAACCAGGTCCATTACAATGGGGCCTGGGTGGAGAAGCCCAGCTAGAGGAAAGGGGTAGACGCTGGTCAGGCTGAAGCCCCAGCTAGGGCACAGGGGCCAAAGGGGGACCAGCATCAGACTTGGGCTGAGAGCCCAGTAAGATTACTTGTTGGTAACACCTGCAAGGCATGGGCACAGCTGTTGGGAAGGTCAGAGCCTATGCATCATCACTTACATTACAGAGGTCTAGATGGAGTCAGACATACCCCAAGGCTCCTAGTATTAGGGCCAACCCGAAGATAAAGGTTATGGGGAGAGATAAGTGAACCCCAGAATCCTGGATCATCTCTCAACTAATTTCTCCCAAGAATCATCAAAAGCATGGCAGGTGAAGGAGGAAAAGGGGGGCCCTAGTCAGTGTCATGACCCCGCTCTTCTACAAAATAATTGAATATGACACTTTCTCTGGTGAAGAATATTGCTAGTCAGTTAATTTGCACTATAAAAGAGAGATAGATTTAGAGTTACTGATTTACTGCACAAATTAAAAATGTATATATGGCGTTTCCATTTTTTCTAGGTATGAACCCTATCCCCTAACATCTAAATGCCTCACAAACATTTAAAAATAGAAGTAATATATTTCTCTCTCCTGCTTCCTTCCCAGCTTGTAGTTTAATTACTTTCAGCTTTTTTCTTCTTTTTTTCTTTCCTTATTCTGTGTGTGTGGGAGTGAATGGGTATGCATTTAAAGAATCACTGAGGAAAAAGCCAACCTGAAATACCAAGTTTGACCTTTAGCTCTGAAAGCACTCTGGGGTCATTCTGATTTTATGGGAATGAGTTCTGAGTCTTGGTCCACCTTTAGAGACAATGGAATACAAGTGTCAGAGAACACAGCTTACTCATATTGCATGGGATATCTCCAACAAGGGATTTGAATACCTGGCCTTGAACTGGATACTGTATTCTGTCGCTAATGAGTGCAATGAGAAGAGCACTCATATAATGGATTCCTAGAAACCTGCATGATTAAACAAATGAGCTGCTATATTTGGTATTAGTTGAAGCCTTTACAAAATGCATTTGCATTTTTAGTTGTATTGAATTACAGGAACCAATCCTGGAATACAATAAAGCCATCTTTGTTAAACTACTTATTTCACAGGGAAAACAGTCCTGAGAAGAGAAGAGAATATATTAATAATATTAGTGTTGTGCAATAATAATCTGAGTGATATTTTCAAAAGCATCCACCATTGATTCCATTCATTTATTCCGCCCAGGAAAAGCACAGACCAACTGCAGATGCTTCCTCAGCTGGATGAAGAAGAAATTTTTTCCAACTATTTGTGTTGGTCTAATAAAAGATTTCATATTTACCCAAATAACCTTGTCTGCCTATGTCCTTAGACCAACACAGCTACAACCTATATCCCTCCACCATTCATCTCACTCTTTTCCCTTTAAGGTCAATGAATGTTTTATTGCTGGATATAGCGAGACCAGACTTAGGCTAGCACCAAGTTCTGTTGAAATTCCCAGCTTCCTACCGTAGGTATGTGAACTAAGATCTTACACTCTTGATCCTTAAATGTGTCTATAGCCAGGAAACAAATGTAAAGAAATCACCGTCAGATGGTACGTGAGTCCATTGGGCAGAAAAGTTTGCAGGAATCTACTTCCTTCACAGTTTAGCACAGAAGCCAGGCATTAGTCTAGTGTAGTGTTTTTTGAATGGAGTCCAATGTAGCAAACTGTTTACATGTATCGCATCAACAGAAATAGTCTCATCTACTCCTGTGTTTGTCCAATACAAATGTTTATATCTGCATTCATGCTTTCAAAGCACCCTTGGCCTGATAACCAGTGCCCTACTGAAACATTGTGGCATGTTCTCTTAGCATGGAGGATTATATTTATAATCCTAATCTTTCTGTGCATATGCTGTCCCAAGGGAAGAGTAGATACTATTCTGTTTTAAAGGAGCAATAAATTGCACTATACAGAATTCCTCCACTCCCCATTAACCATCCTGTTCTTCATAAAGTGAATAGCATGGGGTCATTTTGGAATACTTGCTTCACTCAGTACAGTGGAGTTGTTCAGTATCCCAAATAGTGGAATAGTAGAATAGCGGGAGTTTTAGAGAGACAGCAGGGCAGGGTGGCACCCTCTGTCCAACTTCAGATTCATACGGCTATCTACTTCTCTCTACTCAATGATCATAGAGAACTTTTCCCCTCACATGTAAACATATCTTCAGGAGCCAGGCAAAAGTTACTTTTCAATAAAGTCTTATAATAGATGGACTGGGCATTATAAAAGACATAAAGAGGCTATTTTCAACACAGATTATTCCATTTTATGCTGTATTTTAATCTATTGTTCGTAGCAGTTATGGAACTCCAGTTCTCAAGTTTGCCACTATTTGTCATTCTCTGTTGAATTGCATGTTCCACTACCTACTGACTACAAGAATATAAATAACTCTGCTTTCCACTGTTATAGCATTATTTTCTTAATGGGGAAAAAGGGTTCTAGTTAATACTCTTAGCATTCAATTTTGAATAAACTAGAGGTTGCCAATCAGTTACCCACATGAACAGCAGAGAAGCTAGAATGCTCAACAGGATCCAGATGGTATAAAAACAAACTGTGTAATCTTAGCATGGCCTTTGCAATTCAACAGTTCATATGGGAGTAATGAATTCTTTCTGTGGCTTCAGTTTGGGCAGACCCCTGAATGATGATTAACAATATACAAATCCCTTTCCCGGAACCCCATCAGTTTAAAATTTGGAAATGGGAGCTATTATGGGTGCAGGCAGAATTGTCAATTTTCACCTGATCTGGCCACAAAAAGCAGTCGAAAGCCATGACTCCATGGCTGCAGACAGCTTCAAAAATGGCTGATCAGGTGAAAAACTAAACCTTGTCTAATCAAACATGAGACTAAGTCTGTCTCTTTCAGAGTGACTCAGAGAATCTGTGTACCCTTATGCTGGAAATCTAGTTGTCATGCCCCTAGTCAGATACAGGGAGGAGATAGAGACTCGGACTGTTTTGTCAATTTTAGACGTTACTGAAATTGGCAAGCCCAGCATTGCAGGGAGTTGTGGCATAGCCAGCCACACTGGCTGCCTGTGCCACAGGGCACAGGGGATATTGTATGTGTGGGGTGAGGATGGTGGGGGAGGGACCAGATCCTGTCAAGCCCTGATCATTGCTCAGTTTCCCCCTACTGGCCCTGTGCCCCTGTCTGGGAAGTGAGCAGGCAGGCAGGCTGGGGGTGCGGGGACACAGTTCCTTGACCTGGGATGCGGGGTGGGGTTGTGGTTCCTTATCTGGACAGATCCCTGGGAATGCAGGACCAGGATGGGGGACTGAAAACCCCTCCAACACCCACCCCCTCCATGCCCCTGTTAGTTTAACAGAGGCCAGTACAGAGCCAGCTGCTTAAATTGATCCAGAGTGCTGCAGTGCCATGGGGCTTGTAAAGCTGGACACCACACAGTATGGGCCAGAGCTGGCACTCCAGACTGCAGTCCCAGGGGTGCTGGACCAGGGTAGGAGCTCAAAGACATCCCCTCCAGCCCCTCTACCACTTTGTCAGCAGCCAGCTGGGCTGCTGTCAGCAAGCACCAGCATGCTGGAGGCTTGCAATGCCAGCTCCAGGCAGCGTTGGCATGGGCTGGCTGGCTGGCTGGGCTTGGAGTCCCTGGGGGTGTGGGACCTTGGTGGGGGGCTGGAAACCCCTTCAACAGCCCCCCTGATGCCCCTGTCAGTTTATCAGAGGCTGGCATGGAGCCAGCTGTTGAAGTTGACCAGGAGTGCTGCCTTCCCTGGGGCTTTTGAAGCTGGGCTGGTTGTGTGCTGAGTTATGGCAAATAAAGGCCTTTCACCAGCCATCAAACTTGGTTATGATGCATGGATGGTGTACCTACCTGTGGCAGCTAGATGACAATGGACATTCAGCTAGAGGCTGGAGTTGTACAATCAAGGGATCCTTTTGAAAATGGAAAGGTGAGGCAATTGCTGGGAGCACCTTCAAGGGTTTCAACTCATGGGGATATCCTGCCTATTTGTGCTCCTGTTTCAGACCTACAAGTGGCCCTCTCCACAGCTGCCATCACAAGAGCAGGCACATGTTGGAACCCACAGCTCCATGAGTACTGCTCTACTTCCAGAAATTGTTCCTTCCCGGATCTCTATCAGTTGTCCAGGAATTACTGCTGACTGCCAGATACCCTGACACCCTGCAAGCCATGGATTTCTGCTTCCAGCAAACACGCATGGATACCCAGGAACTGCAACAGGTCATGATGGCCCTGTGTGCCTCTCACCATAGGATAAAGTACATCACACATTCCCTGCTGAACCTGACACAGCAGCGGGAGGCCCTGAAACTTGCCCTCATGCCAACACACACATTGCCATCTTCTCTGCCCCTGCAACACTATTCACTGAGCATCAATGGCTGTCTCTCAGAATACTTCCTGGATGATAACAATGAGAGCATCCCGGATGGTGTGAATGTTGGGATGTTCTGGGAGCACTTCAACACTCTTAAGCGCAAAAATACACTACACTGGCTGGTGGGTGTGGATCATCCTTGGCACCTGGGATGTTGAACTCTGGCTTCACACCTTCCACATGCATCAGGACACCTTCATGGACATCTTCACCCAGGTGGCCCCCTACATTGTGCACAAGAACATCAGCATGTGGTACAGTGGGCAGTGTCAATAAGACCCTGTAAGAGCATTCATAGATGATTTGTAAATGATACTCATACTGGCAGGTTCATTAAAAAGGACAACAATACTTGCTTTAAATGAGTTTGTCATCAGCAAGGCAAAAGTATTATTTAACCTTGTAGTTAGCAAATTACTGTAGAACAAAGAAGGCCAGATTTATCCCTTGCATAAATGCTTTTTATACCACTAACTCAAAGGAATCCTGAAACAAATGTGTAGAAGGACCATGAGCAATGTCTATACTTCTTTATAGTCTAGAAAATAATTATTATTTCCCCCTTTTTTTCAAATTAATACCTTCTTTGTAACAATTAGTCCCTAAATTAAGTCTCTACAGAACATTATCATTTTGTGGCAATGCTATTTTAGGTCCCACTAAAGCCAATACATTGAATATGGATTAGGCCCAGTCATTTGGCATGGGAATCATTCCAACCATTTTTAATAGGTTTTGAACATTTTTGTGATCTTGCTCACTAACTTTATTATGTTGGATACAATCAGGGCCTGTGACAGAAATTTGGGAGCCCAGTACATCTTGGTAGGAAAACCAGCCCCCTCCCTCCCCCCTCCTATTTCTTGTTTCCAAAAAAAAAATCAAGAGTGATCTGATTTTTGAGGACCCTTGTGTTTGGGGGCCTGGTACAACTGTATTCCCATTCCCCCTGCCTCACAGACACTGTATGCAATTATGATAGATGCATTTTGCCATGTGGATTCCTCTGAACAGTTGAAAATGCAGTTGCAAAAAGTCTAACGTAGACAAAAACCGTGTGGACAGAATAATACCCATCTATAACTGGAGTCTGAAGCCATGTGTTAGCCACATTCTTCACCTACAGACGTATCTAGCTCCCATTGCAGTCTATACAGCTCTTGAACTAACTTCATTTGGGACATCAGGCTGCAGGCCTCCAACTGTAATGGATAATTATGCTCAAACAGAATTGTTTTAATAGCACAGATAAGGCTTGATTCTTCTCTGAGCTATTATTTCCTAGCTAGTTTGCACAATAGCTTCACATCATTCATGAAATTATTTATTTATTTTTATTGGAGTGGGCCAATTCCTTCCCACCTTTTAATTAGACTTCTGATTTTCAAAAAGACTCAGCTTCTTTTGTATTTGTCCCCAGAGGCTGCTTTAGTGTTTGCCATTGTCTTTCATGCTTCACAGAGGGACAGTTTTGAATGTAGCCATTAACCGAAAGGCTTCACACAAAATTGGTGTTCTTCTGTGAAGCATGAAGAGCAGCTGGGAAGAGTGAAGCACCTAAAGCACCTAGGAAAAATCTGGCAGCTGGTAAGAAGCTAAATCCTACTGTCAGCTATGCTTAAACATCTTAGCTGTAACCAAAAAAGAAAGAAGGTGAAAGGAAGAGGATAGCAGTGTCTGATACCCAAGGTACTACAGGATGGTGCTGAAAAGTTTTTCAGGTTTGTGATTAAATATCAGATAGTTACACTGTTTCCATGAAATACAAAAAGAGTCAACCCTGATTAGCTATACTGAGAAACAAAAACTTCCTGCATCTTGTGCTTTACATTGAAAATAGCGTTTTTGTTTTTTAAAAACAAAAACAGAGAAATGACTTGTGCGGCAGTGAAAATGAGACTTTTAAATAGTAAAAGCTATCCAGAATTTGTGTTATGACTTGTACTAAAGCGGGTTGATGACCTCTTAGGGCCTTGTTACACATTGCATTTTGAGCTGCTCAGCTGTCAATCAGTGTTATTGCTAGCTCGAATTTGGAGCAGTCACACCTTAAAGCTAAAAACCTTCTATGACTACCTGCACATCTGTGACTTGCCACTAGAGGGCTGGCAGCAGGGGCCTGACTAGGAGCTACAGCTGTGACTTGCCACTACAAGGCTGGTGAGCCAGGACAGGCTTCTATCATAGGCAACAGAAGGCCAGGCCTAACAGGGCTTAGCCCTTCCATAGTTTTTGTGGCAGCTGGTGACAGCAGCAGCACCATGGCACTGCCATCCTGCGGAGCCTGGCACCTCTCAGCACATATCCGCTCCTCCACTGCTGCATACAGCACCAGCACATGCTGGCTCTGTGGGAGGAAGGAGCAAGGGGCGGGCAGGGATGTAGCCCCCCAAATAATATTCGCCCCCCACAACTTATGCTTCTAACCCTGTTCTAGGAAGGGGGGGTGGAACATGAAGCTGCATGTTGGAGAGTAAGTGGGATGGTGGTAGGTAATGAAATGGGAGGTAGAAAGGAAATGGGGCTGGGGGAAGGGGATGAAACGAAGTCAGCCACTGAAGAACAAAATTTTAAAAAAGGAGTTTACAAAGAAAAGAAGCAAATTACAGAAAATTTCATGTTTTTAATAAACTGGGATTTGGGATTGGGGTGTGGGGGTACTCATTGTGCTTCTTAGGGTGGCTAAGGTGGGATCAGTGAGGGAAGGTACTTTATGGGAGCTACTGCTCCTCCCTGGGAAGGAAATCCCAGTTCATGAGGACCCTATCTGGCCCCCTACCTTGCCCCTTCCCCCTGCACCCAGCCCCACTCCTGGACCTATCCTTGCCCTGTGACTTGGCTAGCTGGCATGTGCTGTGCAGGTTGTTTGCATGGGGTTATACACATGGGGGTGGGAAAGTCACACCCCTGGGACTGGGAGGGGGAGTTGGCTGGGTGCTAGAACTGCCCCCTGGGCAGTAGAGTTCAGGGGATAGTGGCACATCTGTGGGGAGCAGCTACACATTTATGGAACATGAGCTCAGCAACATGGATCTGATACAAGCCTGCCAAGGAGTATCATAACTTTAAGCTTCCTAAAGAGTAATTTTAGGTGTTAATGCATGGACAATCCAGGAGTTAAGAGCTCCAGGATCCACCTAAAATTAATATTTAAGATGGCCCTTATACTTACTGGAGATAAATCTAGATGTTTGGGAAATATTTAGGGAACAAGAGGTCCAAGAACAATACCTTGTTATGACTTCAGTTTCGATCAGGGCTGTCCAACTTTTAAGTGGCTAGGGTGCCAAAGACCCCATGGCTCACACCAACAGGGGCTGCATCAGGGTGAACCATGAATTCCCTGCTGTGCAGGCTGTACTCATGCCCTTTCCTGCTCCCCGCTATTATTTCACCATTCCTGCACAGCAACCCTCCCCCACACCACCACCACATTGTGTACCCACACAGCCCAGGGTCACCCTCAGCTCCGCACACTGCATTTGTTTTTTGAGGCTGTGGGTGGGACAATAAAAGGTGGTGGTGGAGAGAAGAGGGGAAAATATTCATGGAACTGAATGTTTCAGCCAGATGTTGCACCCAGAGTGATGGGTAAATTAGAGGCCAGTACTAGGGGACACCATTAATTCTACTTATGGGCTTATGATGTAGAGCAGTGCCTCAAGGAACTGCTAGCTCTGGTGGCCTGGGCTATATTATAGTCAGTGCTACTACCTTAGGCTGGGGTGCTCAAAAGAAAGAATGAACCCTGATCTCAGTCTTACTAAGGATTTAGACATTTTATTATTTCTTTTTCTTCCTCCGCCTTCTCATTTGGAGGAGATTGTTTCCCTCTGGGATTCAGATATAGTAATCGCATAGATGTGCAACAAGAACATCCCTCTGGATGTACCCATACAGCCTAGTCAATTCCTTCTCATCCTTCTGAAAGTCAGTGTAGTGGGACAATAAGGTGTGCATCATACATCCGAAAAAAATGTGAAGGGAACAAGTAGGAAACTGAAATGGAAATGAAAGGGAGCTTCTTTTTCTGTGACCTTCAACAATTTGCTTACAATGTGTTTTCCATTTTGCAGATCTAAGAAATGTGGGGATGATGCTAGAACAACAAATGGATTACCCTGACTTCCTTAATTGTGCATGTCTGTACAGAGCAGAGATCAGTTAAACACATCATTCTGACTGTATTTCTCAAATTAACCCTGATGGAATTGCACCATTTATAAGTTTGGTTCATTATATTCATTAAAGACTAGTTATGACTATGCTGAGAAATTAGTACATTACAATTGTGAAAAAGAGCCTTTCTATTAGCAAACTAGGTGCCACTTATTTAAATGAAAGTTATTTAGTTGTATTGGTCTAAGTCTTCAAAATTATTAGCAATTAAAACTGCTTGCATATGGGTGTTCATCAATAGAATTCAAAAGGAGTTAAAAATTATTACCTCATTGTGTAAATCAGGAAAGTGATGATACTTGCTATGGTGTACCAGGTATATCCATTCCCACAATACACTCCCTCCCCTCACTAGGATGTGAGACCATGGGAGAAGCTATCTATCTAAGTACCCCATCTACAGTGAAGAATAGAGGCACGAGGCACCCAGACTAAATTTCTACAAAGAACCATTTCAGCGTTTTCCAAATAAAAAAAAAAATATATTTTCCAACCAGCTTTACAATAAGACAACTGTAATACAGCACTAGCTAAATACTTAAAGCACAGTATAAATGAAGGCAGCCCTCACGATTGTCTACTGCACTAGTAAAGGGTGATGAAATATTCAGTACAGCCATCCAGGAAAATGCTACTCATGGCTGAAACAGAATTAATAGAAACCAAAAGGGAGGCACATGCTAATGGAAAGAACACAAGAGAAAGCTGGCTCACAGCCAGAAGTCACATAGGAGACAGATGTGCTAATATAAAGAGTCGACATACTAATTCACAGCCAGGAAACCCCTCCCCCCACAGAAGTACATTTTTATGAGTGTCCTGTTACCTGAAGGTTTTAGGACAGTCACACCCTTTGACCAAAAATACCCAGAATAAGAAAGAAATGAAATTCAGTTTCTATTTGTGGAAAGAACGGGTGCACATTGCTTCTCAGGATGGAGTAGTACTGTCAGGAATAGGTACTTAGAGTGGACCTTCCTAAACATGCTGAGTACAAGGACTGAACAGAAGACTCCTAGCCAATTACAGAGACAGAGAGCTGTATCATCTGTTTCCTCCACTGGCCTTTTGCACCGACAAGAGTATAAATTAGAAGTTTACCTGGGAGGAGCAGGGGAGCAAGGTATTAAGGTGTAATGAGCTGTGGCATTTTATTCTCACCAGCACTCAAGACCTGTAGATAACCTTAAAAATGGGGTGATACAAATACTGAGAAGAGGAACATTGTTGCACTTCCTTCCTTACCATTCCTACTATCTTGAGGGCACCTTTGTTACAGGCCAGCTGGGCACTGCGAATATATCAATTTAGCTGCAGACTGACTGAGCACTGCAACTTTATTAGCCACTGGGCTTTATGGTTCAGGATCAAGGAGGAGATGTTGGGAAGGAAAGCAACGACAAATTTCACTTATAAAAAAGAATAAATTTTACTTATAGCAACAAAATATATAGTTTACACACATAACAATTCGTAAAAAAGGTTAAGCTAATAAACAGATGACATAACAATACAAATTAAAATTGGCAATAATAATAAAACAGATAGACAAATTAACCAAAAGTTCCCACTTGGTTAGTAACTTATCGATAGTCCCTCGGTTAGAAACACGCCAAGTTGATTCAGTGAAGTCAGGTGTCCCTGATTTACACTGTCAGAAGGAGAACTGGAGGAGGTCCCTCAGTCAGGATCTGGTCTTCCTTCACACAGGGAATGAGAGAGATCCAGGGGAATGGAACAATAATATTTCTGTTCCGTCCTTCCTGAGGGTTACTTAGCGTGTGTGTTCTTTTATATCCTGTTTATGCTATTTTTTTAGTTATATAGCCATTCATAATGTTACTCTATAGCTGTTATCCTATGGGGTTAAAAGGTGTTAGAAATCCATTATAATAAGTTAATGCCCAAGCTTGGGTTTACCCAATAAACAAATCACACCGCATTACTTTGGGGTCTGAGATTAACATGTTTCTACCCAAGTTCAACCCACTATGTTAATTATACCTTGTGATTATATCATTAATTTATTTTCCTAACTGTAAGCAACAATTATAAAAATCAGTTAGGTTTGCAGTTTATTTCTTCAGTTCTGCTTTTTAAAGTTCAAGCCGTCTGAAAAGAGAGTTATATATCTTGTGGGTTATAACTCCAGACAAACAGGAAACTATTTCATAAGCTACTCCAGATATCTTCAAAAAGCAGATTTCTTTGTTATAATCTGCTCATTAACCCTTCTGGTTTTGGCTATCACACACCTTTATGGCTCACCATAGAGTGCCATAGTTTTAAGGAGCAGATCCTTTATTTAGGACATTTGACTAGACCAGGATTGTCCAACATATGGCCTGCGGGCTGCCAGGCAGCCCACCAAGCCATTTTCTGAGGTCCGAGGTGTGGCGGTGGTGGCGCCAGCGGCGAGGCGAGGCGAGGCGAGGCAGGCAGGGCCGGCCTGCAGGCCCCAGCTGGCAGCGAGGGGAGGGGAGCTGCCTACCCCCATGGGGTTGGGCTCAAAAGTGAGCTGGGTCCTGCCACTGCTGCCCTGAGGGCTACGCAGTGCGGGGCTGCTCCAGCCGTACCCGATTAGATGAGCTGGGGACAATACGTGCAGCTTCTTCTCTGGCTCTGCCCCTTGCCCCCCACGTGTGGCCAGGGGAGCTGCAGCATGGCCTGCACCCTGCCCACTTGCGTGGTGGACGGAGGCATTGGTAAGTTCCCACGCAGAGCTGGGGGTGCCTTGGGGCTGGGCCAGGGCTGCGGGGCCAGGGCTGCGGGGCATGCAGTTGCTGGAGCTGGGCTGGGCTGGGCAGGAGGCAGGTGGAGCCTGGCCCAGAGGCACTCTATGTCCAACCACAACTTGGGATCCTAATGCCCCAGCCCTTATTAAAAGTGGGAGCTGCTGGTCAAGTGCATCGTGAGGACTATACTAGATGTGCTTTGCTCAAAAGCAGGCTGTCAGCAATTGAATTACTGGAATCTTATGAGGGTGAGAGGCTGCATGTAGGTCCCTTGACACTTTGGTGGGTGAGTGTTACCTGTGTGTGTGTTGGGTTTGGGTGCAGGGGTCCGTATGTGAGGGCAGCACTGTGGTGAAAGGGTCAACAAGGAGTATGTGTGTGGGGGGGTTCATAGTGATGTGGGGGGGGGCTGGGAGTGGGTGCAGGGATGAATAGTGGGTGCATGTAGGGAAGGGGGGAGGGAACACCTGGAGGAATGAGTAGGGAGGTGTGAAGGGAGCACATATCTTTGAATGGGCTTCCCTAGCAGTCAAGCTTCATGTTGCCATCAATCTTTGTGTAGAAAAGGGCAATTTATTTTAAGACTGGATGATGCTGACAAGTCCTTCTGATGTTGCTATTTAAATTATGGTCAACATTTAAAACCAGGGTTTTATTATGTAACCTTTAGTCATAACTAGTTATTAATTAAAAAAAAGTAAATCTTCTTGAAGATTATTCTCAAAAATGCTCATAATTTTGTTGCTTTGATTAGTTTCCACTCTGGCTGATATCTTTTCGACATTTAATCTGTCGACTTGCATTAATGCTTCTTTCATTCAGTGAGAAGTGAGTAGAAGTGAAAGTGTTTATATTAGGTCAAGTGTTTGGTAGTATTTCATTCTTGCTTCTATATTGTTTTTATTTTGGATTTTAAACCACATTTCCAGACCCATTTCATTGTCACTTCCTGCAACTTCATTGGTTTCAAAGGTCACATGACATCACTTCCTGATGTGATACCACTTCCTGTGAGGTCTTTGAATAAGGCTCAATGGCCCACTGAGTAATAAAACGTTCGTGATCCGACCCCACATTCAGAAGGGTTGGACACCCCTGGACTAGACCCTGCACAGAGTGACAAAAGGATAGAAAGACAGTCTTGCACCTTACAAATTATTTATCATTTATCTGCCCCCCCTGGTGCAAGCCATTACCAAACAGGTGTGATTTGTATGGACTTCTAGCCCTTACTTCATTCAGCCATTTAAAATCCAATTTACCTAGTCCTCAAGCATTTGTTTTTTTCCTATTTAAAAAAAGTTCTGTTACCATAATGTACACTGCAACTCATGCACACTACTCCATTCCTTGGCTTTTCTCTCCTCTTCCCTTTGCAAAAGATTCCTGAATACATAATCATCTTAGCACCTAAAAACACTTGCCACTTAATAATCAGGTCATTTTAAGATGCATCCTACTTTGATTACGCTGTGATGTCTAAGCAATCCATTTCACTGGGTCCCACTTTGCTTAAAGGCTTTGGTGCCTATAAAAAGGAACCAGAACATGTGGTAGAGGTGATATCTTTCATTAGACCAACTAGATTTTTGCAAAAAAACCCAACCAAACAAACAAAAAAAAAATTCAAAACTCTCCCATTCTATTTTAGGAAAGCAAAGCAATGATGTTTAAAATTGCTTCTGTTGGATTTATAAAATGGCGAAGAAGTGGAAATGATGCAAACATCTTTTATTAGGTCACCATTCCCCAAATCTTGCTCTTTCCTTGTATACACCAGGCTCTTACCCTTAAAGCCAAAAATTAAGCTTTTATTTCCCTTTGTACCATTTCATCTTACTTTGGTATTCAAGAGTTTCGGATACTGAGGATGGTCTTTTTTACTTCACACCTGAATTCAGAAATGTTCCATCAACCTTTCCCCACATATACCATGCAAGCTGCTAACAATGTGGAAAAATGGATTCAGGTGTTCAGTTTGCTCCCTTACAGTTGAATTTTCATCTGAACCTCTTCACACGTTAGACTTATGGATCAGGTATTCCTTCAGTCTCTTCAGACTTTGGCTTACTAAACATAATCTTCTGGGAACTATTAAATATCTATTTCATACTTACTATGAAGCTGTGGGACCCAACACGGTCTCTACCAGGTCTTCCATTAGTGCCCTTCCCCCAACTTTCTCCATCTATAGCTCAGCCAGCTTCAACTGCTGACATTTATAGAATATTAGATCATATTTGTGCTTGGCTCTATCTAGTTTCAATAAATCAATCTCTCTCCATAAGTCTTTTAACCGCTTCACTTTTACCTTGTATAGAAAGTCATTCTTACCAGGGCAAGGAACAAAAAATAGAGGTGTAATAATCACTTCTGGAAGCAGAATATTTTCTGTAAGTATTTTGCATCCACTTTGCAGAAGTGGAGCCTGAGAACATGGTGCAATTAATGGTCTGTGATGTCACAATGAATGAAGTACAGCAGAAATAGCACTGTTTTCTTTAGGCTTTTTCTTCTGTAAGGAATGGAGGGGATAGAAACTTCTACATATAAAGTACAATACCTGAAGTAGCAGCAGTTTATATGAGGAGGTTTCCCCGGCAATGGCCATTTTTTAAACCTGCTGTGGAGTTTCATTTTATGCTCATCTATTTTCTTAGATGACATCTTATTATTATTTAGTAGCTCTCCTTTCAGTATGGCCTGAAATAGCAAGGGAGAAGGTATGTGAAAATTGAGAAGAAAAATGTTCATGAAACACTGAAAGCCATTTCATTTGGACTGAGTTAAAAGTAGTCTCTTATTTTGTCAACATTGCCTTGACTATTTTTATTTTCATCATTTAAGAGTAATATTGATTTTCAAATTCCCTAGTGGATTTGAAGGTTTATACATGGCATAATTTTAAGTAGTGCTGGGCACCGTGGATTTACATTTACTTCAGTTGATCTGGTACTATTCAATATCACTGAGAAACGAGGCTTGTGGTGTGTATCTGGCAAGCATCAGAATAATTAAAACAAAAAAGAATTATTCTTATCCATACATCTTGTCAAAGCTATGCCAAAGTTAAATGTGTTTCTCCTTCTTAATACCTAGGATAATAATTCAGGCACAACTTGTAAAGGAAAGAGTTTCATATTCTGCTTTGTACCAAGGACCCTAAGGGTTAGAACATGAATGCTGTAGAAAGGTCAGAGCACTAGAGTGATTCCTTATGGCCTTTCTGGAAATGGCTAGAGGAGGGAAGCTTTTCCCACACTGTGTAGAGCTTAGGAAAAACAGGAGGGTTACTTTTTTTTGGAGGAAAAAAAAACACTCACAGAGAACGTGTGTGTGAATCTCTTCAATTCGGTGTTGAGCTTTAATCCAGTTTATTGCCAAGTTGTATGTTACATTGTTGACAAGAGTGCCAAGGAAATCTTTGTAATAATTTATCTTGTTAAACAATTGTATCTTATGAACAGATGACCTTTAAGCCTATGGAGGTGTCCTTCACCTCCCTTTTGGAGCCCTACAGACAAAGGTTAAACTTAGGATGTTATTGTTTTATAAAGAAAGTTTTAAGCCCCGTGTGTTTTAGTGAGGGGCAAGAGAACAGAAACTAGCATCTGTAATTTCTCCTCCAGTAAATTGGAAACTATTAATGAGCAGAATTAACTCTTGCCAATCTTGGAAAGCTAGAGACGTGAGCTTCTCAGTTGGTGTGGAACTGAGAACAGCTTTTAGTTATAGACATGGTACTGCTCAACTTCGTGCCTCATTGACACAAGCAGCTGACCTGAATAGTCTACTGAACAGTCTCTTCTCACAAAAGGTTTAGCTTAATGGCAAGGAATTCAACATGATCCAAATAATGACCAACACTAACAAGTCAGCCCTATATTTCATTCTTGGCTTTTGCACCTGAATTATAAAGCCTCAGCAAGGTCATAATATTAACCAATGACAAACTGAGCTGCATAAATCCAGGCACTCATAGCTATATTTGTTCAGCTGAACTTAGAATTAGCTGTGCATGCTCAGTACCTCTGAAAAACAGATTACTTAAGTGTCCATATATAGAATTAAAGTCTCTCTGGCCATCCATGGCTTTTGCTCCCCAGCCTCTAAAAATATATCTACATACCTCCCTTTTAGAACTCTCATATGGTTTGATGGACTATAAAATTCATTCAAGTCAGCACTCTCTTTCTGCAAACCCCACCATTTCTCTATTATAATAATAAAAATATTAATAGCTCTGGAGGGACCTCAGAAGAAGTTGATGGGCAATATTTAATCTATAGGAAGATGCTTAAAGAAGCCCCATAGTTTTCTCCATACACAAAAGCAATCAAAGAATCATTTCATGTATTTTTCCTCAAAAAGCTATACTAACCGATAGGTGGAACGTGCACCCAGATAGTTGGATTAACCAAAAACATACAAACAAAACACCCCAAACAAAATTGGCTCTGCACTTAAAACTATTTTCAACTGACCATCAAACCTTGAATAGGATAATAGAAATAGAGATATACTCAACTACCATCCCTGCTTGCTTTGCACTCCTCCTACAATGTGCAAGAAGTAAGCATCAAATCTGTACCTCAGGAAAAGCAAAGGAAAAGCTAGTGCCTAATTTTTCTCTTGTTTTCTCCAATTGCTTGTCTCCCTAATGTAGACCAACTCAAGTCACTACCCCACCAGGAATCTGTTAACTGTTTCTCCTTAGCCACCACTACTTGCTGACTAGAAGTACTGAAGATTGTATCAAAAAGCCTCAAACTATTTGAAAATGTCTGGGTGTTTGTTTCTCCCTTATCCCTCTCTCCTATCATCCACCCTTCTTACAAAAGAAAAGGGAAACTGAATAAGATGGACGACACCAATTAAATACGGCTGCAACGGATCCAGGTGCACTTGAATCTCCCTACCCTTCCCCTGTTGCACCAATTTAGCAGCTTCCCTTCAAGTAAAAAGGCAAAGACACAGCCCCAGATGCTGTCAATACTCTCTTTATGAGTCTCTAATCTGCAGATGCTGCAGGAATCAGGGTTCAAAGTGCAACACCTGCTG
>NW_005842045.1:366026-366901 GCF_000455745.1 Alligator sinensis
TATGTGTATAAAACATTTAATTGAGTAGGTGTGTACTGCAAATGGCTACTCTTAGAGTGAAATCAACAGGATAGTATCAGCAGGTAATGGTGCAACTGGAATCTGGCTAAAAGTGCCTTGGCTACAAAAACATTCAGTTATCCAGCAGTTCTTGAAACAGTAAAATAATGCCAATCCTTTGTACATTTCTAGACAAGCACTTTGGAGAGTAACACATCTCTCCCAAATGCCAAAAGGTAGAAACTTACCACTATAGGCCTCAGATAAAATATTCTTCCAAAATAAGCATTCGAAGTGTCATACCCCCAACCAGCCTCTTTGTCTGCAGAGAAACAAGACCTCTTGGTTGTAGGGTAGATATTGTTATGTCTGTTTTTTGTAGTTTTGTGGCACTTTTCTTTGAATCTGCATTGAAATTTAATCCAGTCAATTTAGTACATAAAGAGTATCAGTTGAATAGGAAGTATGACATAGGATCCAACACAATATGTCAATACTGCTTATCTAAAGATGTGCCAAGGACTGAGATTATTTTATTGTTTAAAGAACTGCTGTATAACTAAATGCTTTTTGTAGCTAAGGTACCTTTAGAAGGCTTGCTATTGTACTATTACCTGTTGATTTCACTCAGAGCGGCCATTAACATTATATACATACTCAATTAAACTATATGTGTGTATAATGCTACAGGAAACAGGTCAGGAAACAGTTATGGATCAAAAATAAAATATAATAAAATAAAAAGATATTTTAATTCTTAAAAAATGGCTCCTTTCTGATCAAAGTGAAAGAATGCACTAACTCAGCAAAATCTGTTCAGCCTCCCAGTATTTTGGTTAGATTTTAATTACTTTTCCCTCAAAATACTCTTTCCA
>NW_005842045.1:366932-381342 GCF_000455745.1 Alligator sinensis
AAGCATATTCTTGTCTTTCTTTTAATACTTTGAGTTTAAAGTATTAAAAGAGCTATTGCTAAGAAAATGACCATTGATTTTCCCTTAGGCTCACAGTTCCTTGGAAGAGGATCTCTTTTTGCTTTTCTTTTAGATCATCTGCATTTGATATGTCAATAAATCAAAGGTTCCATAGTGTAGAATGATCAATTGTCTATCATTCTAAGGAAACATAATAATGTGTGTGTATACACATGTATAAAAATGTGGAGACATACATACACAGCAATCTGAGTATAATATCGTGCATGAAACATATAGGGCTAAGTTGTCAGCTGGTGTAAATAGTGTTACAAAACAGAAATCAAGCAGAATGTATAGAATTTACCAAAGCTTGTCATCTTTTTTTCTACTATGTACACTTGGAAAACAGTAATATTTATCCCATTTGTTTCCTAAGTCATATATTTCAGTCTTTGATGTCACACTTAAAACAGGAGCATGTCAATAATTGGAGCATATCAGAAGTCATATTATTTGCACTGTCTAAAATATCTTCAAACTGGTCATTATAAAATAAAGGAGTAAGTTTCTCACACAGATACTACTAATAGAGTGCAATTTCTTTTCTTTTTTTCTTTCTGAGAGATCTTCTGGTTCAAGATATCAAATACAGGGTGTATATTTCTCATCCCCATGATCTTTATGTAAAATCCCCTATTTGAACCTGCAAAATGTGCTTGGATTTTTGGATCCACCATGTAATAGTAAGTGCAAACACAAGAGGTACACACAAATGTGTGGGTAGAAGTTACACCAGAAAAGAACTGAGTGAATCCAGCTTAAATATCCCTCCCTTTGTGAAAGGAACCTTGTTTCTGAATGCATAGCTCATAATGTTTTTCTTCAGTTTGATTTATTAATTGCATAAAAAGCAGATTATATTGTAATTCCATGAATGTATTTTAATAGTTTCTGTTAGTAGATTTTTATTGTGCTGCCTAATTACCTTTTGGTAACAAAACCCAATGTTGAGTTCACCTGAGACACCAGTTAAACCTTTGTGAAAGGCTAAAGTTTATCAGTATTCATAGCAAAATGTTACTGAATAGAAGACTGGTGATTAACGTTGCTTACTTGATATAACTGTTTGGTGTTCCTGAGAAACCTTGAACTTTAACAGTTAAGTGGCTCATCATTCTAAGAAAAATAGTATTTCAGGTTAGGAAGCATATTATTGTTAGTCTTAGTTTGATATAATCTTATCTTGTTTCATTCTTGTTAACCATTCCAGTTTTTCCAGGACAGTCCTGATTTTGAGGGCTGAGTCCATATATCCCCAAGGATTCCCTGAAGTGTGACTTTCACCCTGAATTAAAAAAAATTGGTCCACAATTAATGACAGACAGTATCCTGGCAAGGCCAGCATTTATAAAATATATAACTGCATAGGGCTTCAAAAGTAACTAGCCAGTGTCAGGGGTTCTATTAGATGTCATGAAGCTGACCAGCACTTATTAGTTTTGGAGCTATGTACAGTTAGTGGATTGAACACTTGAGAAGTTTCCTGGATTTGCAATGTCATTTTCTGGGTTTAGTTCTGATTTGGAGCTCACTGGCTGCCCTTTAACAGGCAGCAAAATCCCCACAATATGTGGGATTTTTTAATGCACTCTTGTTCTCTACCTGGTGCTAAAAAAGCTCACTCACTCCAGTAATAGCAGAGTGAACAAAAAGGGCAGTGTGGTATGAGATTTGCAGATCCTATGCATAGTGGGTAAGTCTCCATTGAGGCTAAGTACAGACTTTTGGGAAGTTAAATTTGGTTCAAAATGGCTGCCTGATTTAAACTTAACTCATCCCAGTGCCAACCTTATGCTTACAGGCCTGGTTTCTCTGACTGGCAATCAGTCTAAACCTGTAACTGAACAGAAGTTCCATGCCCACAAACTGGTCTAAATATTGCAGAACCCGGATTAAGATAAACCTGGATCTATGTAGTATCAGACTCATTCGATTTATGTCAAACCAGTGCATGGAACTTCTGTCCATTTCCCCTGCACAGCCCCAGGGCTGAGAAAAGCCAGCCACAGGATGCTGTTTTCACTCTCCCCTTTCCCCCTACTGGCACACCCGACCAATGCTCTACCCCAGCCAGGGCTCTTAACCCCTATCCTACAAGCCACTCCGAGTGCAGCTGATTTTATCATGGTTCACTGCTGCCACAGCCAAGAAAGTAAGTCTCAGTGGGGGAAGGGGCAGGAGAGATCAGAGTGTAGATTTGCTGAGGGGAGCCACACCTGTGGGGTTATGCTTGCCTCTCCTACTCCACCTGTGGGTCATGTCTGCTCCCTTCACCCCACCCATGGGTCATCCCTGCCACCCCACCCATGGGTTGCACCTGCTCCCTTACTCCTTGTGAGCTGTGCCTGCTCTCTCCACCCCACATGTGAGTTGTACCTGCTCCCCTCTAACCCACCCACAGGTTGTGCCTTCCCCCCATCCCTTGGTGGACCCCCAATCCCCTCCAGCCTTCTGGCCCCCAACCCCCCAACTAGCCCCCATCCTGACTTACCTGATCTCAGGCAACCATTTTTAATTGGTTTAACTTCCCCCTAATGTCCCTGAATGTCTATACTTAGCCTAACTGTACATGTGAAGCTCTAACAGCTTTATCATGTTTCAGTGAATGTAAGGTTCATTGTGGCTGCACATACATAAATGAGGATATGTATACTCATTATGCCAGTTGGTATCCTAGCATACAGACTCCATCCAGAAACAGAGTTAATAATTTTCTGTAACTCTGATCTATGCCACATGATTGAGTTTAGAAATGAAAACCAATCTCTTACTAATACTTCTGTGTATCCAACTTTACCTACTTTCCCCTCTAATTCTGTAGTTCACCTTGTCCTTCAACAACTTTCAGTGACAGCCTCAGTAGGACTGCTAGAATTGTGGAAATGATAATGTGCTCAGTTTTTTAAATAAAATGACAGCTATTTTGCATATTCTAGTATTGGCAAACTTGCATTTCCTACTGTGCTAAGCATTCATTAGTACATGCATTTGTTATCTGAGAACATAGGCAATGAAAGGAAAAGTTACAGCCATTGGGACAGAGTCATATCTTCATGTTCATTTAAAACAAATTGTTTGTAACTTTTTCTTAAAATTAGTTTCTGTGGACAACAGTGGGACTACTTACTTTCTATGATTTTGAAAAAATGTGGCTGAAATAGGTTAAATGTGTGTCTAGGAACTGATATTTCCCATCCTGAAGTATGACCCACTTGACTAGTTCATATGTCAGGGTGGGAAATATGACATTTAAAGTAGTGGTGCCATTTGTTTCTGTGGAGGAAGCAGCTGCTGTAACAGTAGTTTGCATATGTGTTGTTTACTTTACATGAATAATCCTTCCCCTTTAGCCAGTGTCTCAGTCTTGAGAGATTCACAAGGCTTCAATTGATGAACTAGGAGAGTTGCAAAGATGTAATATCTGGACTGAATATTTAATTTCTCGTTACAGTAGGTATGCATAATACATACATCAACTAGTATGTAAAAAAAAAAAAGCTACTGTTTTTTTCAAGCTGTATTGAGGAGCTATGTTGCAATCTGTATCACTTAATTGATCCAAAAATATTTCAGAAGATCTAGGTGGTTTTGGAACTGTCATATGAGATAGCATTATCACTGTCATGGGGCTCATGGCTTGATTCTCCTGACCTTTTCCATGAATAGTTGCACTCAAGTGAATGGAACTTCACAAGCCAGTGGTAGCGGGAGGGTGAAAGTGATTGACTTAGATGAAATTCTGTTTCATCATAAAGATGTAGGCATGCAAAAAGAAAACAACCACCTTATGCCTTGTTTTGGAAAAGTTTTAAGAGGAGGAAGTATGTTTTAGTGGATAGAGTGCAGATAGTATTAGGAATCAGGATGACTGCATTCTCTATTTCCATCTTTGCTGCTGCTGATCTATTGTACTACTTTGAGTACCTCTGTACTTCTGATACCCTGTCCCACCCTCTGTCTCATCCAGAGCATGTCTAGGTAAGTGTGCATGTGTGTTTCCCCAGTAACAAACAGCAGTGCCACATATTTGTGTTGCTGCTAGTTGTCCCCATGAGCTCTGGTGCAGGGCAAATTACCCTGGGTGGAGTAGGGAAGGCTAGGGCAGCACATAGCAAAACATAACATAGCAAAAAAGAAGCCAATACAACAACACATAGATTTGAAGTAAAGGTTGTGTGCACATAAATACATTTCAAGAAAAAGAGCTCAAATAATGGCAAGTATGGGTCAATATGCAGTTTGCCTTTACAGAATGTTTTTATTAAAGATGTTTCTAAATAGGATTTATCTATTATCCTTTTAAAGAAGCTATGAAAGGTGCTAAATCAAATACCAAATTAAAACTATATTTTGGATCAATCTCTTTTATTTCATATTGTTTTCTATTTATTTTCTGTAACTTAAACAGAAGATTGAAAGCTGAAAGATTACTATCATTGGCTAAGTGTTATATGACTAGCATCAAACCTGCATTTTATCTTCCAAGAAGACTCTATAAGATTAAGAGGTAATACAACCTAAGAAACATACATGATGTTCACTACTCCCTGGCTCTCACCTGGCAGCATTAACTGAGAGATTGTTGCTTTTTTTAAAACAATTTTGATTCACCCTGAAAAAAACAACTAATACACCAAAAGTAATGTTTTCCCCGCAATATAGCATTTCCAAATTTTGTGAATTTACAACAATTCTTTAATAGTCCTTATAGAGCAAGGTTCCTTTCAAAGTTTGTGTTCCATGTTACCCATATTCCATAAGTAGCTCCATAATCAAACTCATAAATGTTTAATCAGAAGCCTTCAGAATCAGAATGCTTTCAAAAGAAACAAGTAGTAAATAAGGAATGTTATAAATGTGTTATTTTAAAAACAATTACATTTTTATTGCTAGAATTCACTAGTGTTATGATATTTGTACAATAGAATTTACACTGCAGAAAATAGCAGAAATGGTTACACAAGTAACAGTCAGATACACAGTTCCAAAGATTTTCTGTGAATTTATTTTCAGTTTTTTAAATAAATCAAATCCTTTGCAATCTTTAGCCTGATGAGGTCGTTTTACCTACACTTTGGATCATTAAGGTTTTGACAGTCACAGTTTTATCAGCCATGTCTTAAGAGTGTCTTCTACTGTAGGAAGGTAGGGCTTGTCTATACAAGTAAGAATAAATAAGCACAGTATAAGGTTTGACTTTAAATCATTACAATTAAGCCAATGAAGAAGGTTTAGTGAATTTGTATGTGGATTCCTATTATTTGCAGAAATTTTTTTTGCCCATTAAAACAACACAAATAATCAGATTGTGCTAATAAGCAGATAGGGAAAAATTACTACTACTGCTACAAAACCCATAAACAGGTATTGTAATTTCTATTTCTCATATGCCAAAGCACTGGAAATGGCTTCACACATTTTTTTAGTCAGCTCCTAAAGACTCACTGACAAACACATTGAAAATGATATCAATTGCCTTTTAATCTCATTTGATGACCCATTATGACCTTACATCTACATAGAATCATAGAAATGTAGGGCTGGAAGGGACCTCTGAAGATCATCCATTCCACTAGGAGAATCTGTATCCAAATATCCCAACAAAATCCTTGTCTAAGCTTTTAGTAAAACTATGCAGGCAGCCCTACCACACAATCGCAAAACACGGCACCCTACCCTGGCACAGGTAAAGCAGGTGAACAAAGTTGTCCAATGTCCTCAGGCTGTAGGAGTTGTTAAAATATGCTTGAGTGATCCAAGGAAAAGAGCCATGCCCTCTGCTACATAGGAAGGCAATCCCCTCTCCCCCACCCTCTGCACATACACATTGGGTTGCCAACCCAATAACTTTTCTTTTTAGTGAACATCTGAACTTCTTTTTTACTGCCACCATTTTTTTTTTTTTACTAACACATACTTTTACTGTCAGTAAAAATAAATAAATCTTAGGTTGGCAACCCTGCATGGCTGTAACAATGTTATACACCCTGCTGGGCCCCACCACAGGGATCCCCTACTTACCTCACCCCCTCACCCCCCAACTGCACCCTGAACAATGAGGCACCCTCAGCCCACCCTGCAAGTTGATCTCCCCCACTGGCCATACTCTCCTCATCTCAGCATGGGCCTCTACCTGTGCCTCTCCTCCTACCCCACAACTCTATCCCTGTCCTGTTCTGCTCAGCAACAGCCAGGATACTTGGCAGTAGCATTTTGGTAGGGTGGTAGAGGAGAAGGAATTACAAATGCATTTCACCACTGGGCGCTGAGCAGTACTTGCACTTAGACATGAGGTGGTGCTGCTCCACTCTCTCTGTCCAGCATCAATGCTTGTATTTATTTAGCTCCATTCCAATAAAGATCTTGAAATGAGTTCAGCATTTCTGCTTTTTACAGATGGCTTAATTTTTCTTACAGACATCACAGACTGGTACTTTTAGGCTGGGCTTTTGTTTTTTTTGTTTACAGAACATCCATAAATGTATAGATAGTCGGCAACCCTGCCCCCACAGTCCATACCAAACTGACCATGGACTAAAATTCCTTCCTCACCCTAAATATAGCAATCCATCTGACCCTGAGCAGAGGGGAAAGACCCTCTAGCCAGGAACCTCCAAGTTTTAGTCCCAGCAGCAGTACTGGCACACCCCACTCAAATACCCAGCCTTGGCTGCAGTCAACACCCAATGCTTCTGAGGAAGGTAAACAAAAAACAAAACCAAACCCTGATGTGTAGAAACAGGAGGATGGAAAAGTACTTCTTGGCCCCATGTAGAAACCAGCAAAATACAGAAGCATGGGAAATACCCCAAAGTAAACCATAGGCATAAACTCCAAGGTCATCTACAACCAATACTTACCCAACGTCTATTTGAATACCTCCAGTGATGGAGATGCCACAACTTCTCCTGTCAGTCTATTCCACTGCCTCACTGTTCTAACAGTAAAAAGTGTTTCCTGATATCTCATCTAAACTTACTTTGCAGTAACTTCAAGCACAGTGGTTCACATCCACTAGAGAAAAAAAAGAGGTTCTCCCTCTTCTTTATGGCAGCCCTTCAGTTTTGAAGACCGTTATCATGTCCCCTTTTAAGCATCTTTTCTGTAAGCTGGATACACCAATTTTTTTCAACCTCTACTTGTATGACTTGCCTTCCAATCCCTTTCCAATTTTTGTTGCCCACTTCTGAATCCTCTATAACTTCGCATGTCCTTTTTAAAATATAGAACCCAAAACTCACACAATATTCTAGACGAGGCCTAACCATCATCTGAGCTGAGTAGAGAGGCACTATCATCTCCCATGTCTTGCACCTAATGCTTCTATTGATGTAGCCAGAAACCACATTCAACTTTTGTGCAGCTGCATCACACTGCGGACTCATGTTTAGTCTATAATCTGCCAAGATTTGTGGATCCTTTTTCATAGTGCTGCCATCCAACCAGATGTCATCCATTTTGTATATGTATTTTTTATTATTCTTTCTGAGGTATAGCACCTAGCATTTGTAAGCACTGAACTTTATCCTGTTAATTCCAGCCCGGCTTTTCAATCTATCAAGAATCATTTGAATTGCACTCCTGTCTTCCAGTGTGTTTGCAGTCCTTCTCAGTTTCAAGTAATCTGCAAATTTGCTTAGGAAGCTTTCTATGCCAGTATCCAAACAATTGATAAACACATTGAACAGCATTGTATGCAGGACAGATGTCTGAGGGACTTCACTAGAAACCTCCTGCCATTCTGATGTGAATCCATTTATAAAATTATCCTTTACTTCTGGCTATTGAGCCAGTTGTCTGTCTACCTTGTAGCAGTTTTGTCTATTCTCCAATTTGTTAATGAGAAGGTCGTGTGAGACCTTGTCAAAACCCTTGCTAAAATCTAGATATACTATATCCACAGCATTCCCTTCATCCACCCAACTAGTTATCTTGTCAAAGAAGATCAAGTTTGTTTGGCACAGTTTGTTTTTCATAAATCCATGCTAGCTGCTTATGGTCAGTCTTTCCTTCTGAAGATGCTTGCAAGTGAATTTGTGATCGCTCCAGTAACTTAATCGGTACTGAGTAGAGTTACCATATTTCCAGTATCAAAAAAGAGGAGTAGAGTAGAGACGGTGGAGGGATATATGATTATGTGTGTGTGTGTGTGGGGGGGGGGGAAGGGAGTGGGGGGGGGGTGGGGGTTGTGGTGGGGGGGGGAGGGGGGGGGGGTGGTGATATGCCTATGCCCTGCCTCTGCTCCTGACTCCTAAGCCCCTGCCCCCAGCCCTGCCAGTGCTCTCACTCCTGACCCTCAGCCCCCTGCCCCACCCCTACCGCTGCTGGTTTCCCTCACTCCCAACCCACAGCCCTTGCCCCTCCAGCCCTCCTGCCTATGCAACTCCTATGCACATGCACACACATGGATGTGCACACATACTCTGTGTCTCTTACCTGGGAGCTTCCCAGGGCCTGTGCACAGAGCATGTAACCCCCAACAGCCAATCACCTTGCCTGCTGCTCCCAACCCCAAGCAGTCCTAAGATGCTAGTCCTTCAGAAAGATGAGGAAGAACAAAAACCTGGACATTTGCTCACATTTTGAAAACCCACCTGCACACAAGGACAGGGGGCCAAAAAAGAGGACATGTCTGGGAAAACCCGGACATATGGTAACCCTAATGGAGGTGAGCCTAATCAGTTAATAGCTCCTGAGGTTATCCTTTTCTCCTTTTTGAAAGAGGGGCATTATAATGACTTTTTTGGCTCTCTGGTACCTTGTCCATCTCCCACAACTTTGTAGATATTAATTACCAAAGGTTCTCCATTTCAATTCTTTTGTATCCTGGGATGAAGTTCATCAGGCCTTTCTGACTTGATTTCACTCAAACCCACCAACATTTTTTTCTTTTTGTTTTGTTGTCTCAATTCTCAGCTTGTCTCACAACATATCCAAATAAACTTTGTTATCTGTCTGATTGCAATCTAGTTTTTTTGTGAAGTCTGAAGCAAAGTAGCTGTCAAGAAGCTCTGCCTTTGCATCTTTTCTTAAGAGCTTGCCCTGGCTACTTAATAGTAGACTCACAGGTTCCATGGTCTTTCTTTTCCAGGCAAACATATTTATAGAACCTATTCTTGTTGACCCTAACTTGCCCACCAGTTGAACTTCATTTTTTACTTTCCCTTCCTATTTTGTCTTGCTATTTCCTGGTATACTTTCCTGGTACCTGCCCATTGCCTGTATGGTCTTCTTTTTCATTTAAGTAATCTTAGAAGCTCCTTGTACAGTCACATTGATCTCTGGCCATTCTTCTTGCATGCACCTGCCTGGTCTCATATAGGTGCTTTCCAAAGGCCTTAGAGCGCACACCCAGTGCTGGCCGCAGGGTGTGTCTCTGGGGCCTAATTGTTGGGTCGCATTCACCCCTGAGATAGGCCCCAACACTCACCTGCCATGACTTGATCTTCTTTTCTTCAGTGGTGGGGCTCCTTCTTGTGGGTTCTTGTGGACCATGTGCTGCCCTTAGCGGCCGTTTTTGGGGCTCCACCTCCCCTACACCGCAGCCATGTGCCATCCCTCAGGATGGCCAGATGATGGGTTGCTGGCCAGTCCCTTGATGTCATCTCTTGTGCTTTCTTTCCTTGCCCATCTCTTGTCTTCCCTTCACCCAGGAAGGCTGTGAGTGTGATACTGCCCTCATCACAGTGCCCACTCTTCTCTTGACTCAAGAAGGGAAGCCTCCCTCTCTGCTCTGGGCTTTTGTAGATCCTCTAAAACAACAACACAAAAAAAAACACAAAAAAAGGAAAAGAATAGTTGGGGCTCGGGGCTTCAGCCTGCTCCACTCATGGGTCAAGCATCCAGGATCCCTCAACGCTGTCCTCTTGGACCCAGTTGCCCAGCCAATCCAGGGAGATGCCTCTTTTATATGAGCCAGGACCCCTCCTGTGGTCTCCATCTGGCTCCTTGTCGGGTCGCTGACACAGTCTGTGTGTAGCCTGGGGAGCATCTGGTGTTGACGCTGTCTTCCCCAATTCCTTCACTGCTGGCTTTTAAATTAGCTGGGCAGCAGTTTTTGATGATGTCATCAGGTGGTGCTGCTCCCAGCTGGCAAAAAAAAAGTGGCTGACAAACCACATGGGTGGTTCGTTTTGGCATGGTTCCTTTCTTTCTGAAAATAGCAAGTATGCCCCATTTTCAGGGCTTTTCATTTCTCTCTTTGAGCGGGTCAGCCCTGGCTCGGGTCCCGCTGTGGGAGGGTGCCCCAGGACCTCCACTTGTGTCCCTCTTGGACATTGTGCTTCCATTGTGTTGGAATATCTTTTTGGGCTTCCAATACTGTGCCCTTCAGAAACTTTCAGCCTTCCTAGGGAGCTCTAAACCCTTAACCTATCCTTCCAACATTGAAATATATTATCTGTTGTGAAGTAAATCATTTTTCATGAACTGCTTAATCTTTGCATTGTTCAATTAATTAATTCTTGGCTTTTTTTTTCTAGTTTTTGTTTATGTAATAAACTGCAATATGCCAATAAGCAATATGTGATAAAGCAGGATCTACTGAATAAGTAACTAGGTATACCTGATCCAAATTGACCAAAGATGTACTGTTTTGCTGTGATGTAGATAAGGATACTTCTACTGAAGATAATAGAGATTTGCCATACTATTGAAGCTCATAATTAGATCCAGAATATATTCAACACTACTCTTATTTTCTCTCTTTTTCTTGTGTTTCCTTAAACAGTTTAGCTCTATCTTTCAAGATCCTTGTTCACTTTTGTTATCCATGTTATTTCTTCTTTCAGATATATAAAGACTGGGATGTTACAGTGAATTATGTTGTCAGTAAAATGGTAAATTGTTGTAGAAAGATACAACCTCTGTTTTTCTAGTTATCAGTTCACAGATGCCCTTACAACTATTTGTTTCTTTAATGCTTTTATATATGTTATTGTCAGACTGATTGACAGTAACAATGATAAAAAAAAAAACAACAAAAAAGATAAAGAATAGACGACTAAAACAAAAGCAGATAATGCAAATACCATTGGGAGCTCCGATGGGCCACAGACTAACAATGGAAATGATAAATATGATAACTTGCATATCAATGAGTCCTAAACAACACTTAGTTGTTGTTCACACTTACATTTATCTACTTGATTGAGGCAATTTGCATAATTGGAAGGCAATTTCCTGTTGAAAGCCAAGATAAAATATTCTGATTGTAGCATGTATGTCTCCATGTGCATGTTGGTCCTGGGAAAGCTGAATAATAAGCTAATGCCATGTCCAAAAGAAAAAAAAAAAAAGAAAGTACTCATTTATGTCTAGAGGTGGTCTTCTTTCATAATTCTTTTGAGGAATGTATTATGTCCATGAATCCTTATTCATAAAAAAATATATAAATCAGTCAAGTCATATTAATTTAATCACATGAATCCATCTTTTGAATAAGACATACAACTGAAGACTTGACCAGGAGTGATTATTAAATATTCCATGACAAATTTGGCAAGAGTTATGGGTTTTTTTATTGTAAAAGATGATTGCCAACTGTTCTTGAATATATAAAGTCTCTAAAAAAAACCCCATCCAAATGAAGTAAGAGTCCAGTTATTCACTGAACTCATATGACTTATTGGTGTATAGAATTTTAGTTGGGCAAAAATCAGTAGGAGTTTGATGCAAAAGTAGTCAGTAATAGTTCTTCCATTGATTTCACTGATTAATGGATCAAACCTTCAGAAGGTGGGAGGAAAAAGGAAGATGGGAACTAGAAAGTAAATTCAAGCACTACATTTCTGAATCTTCTTATGGACCCAGTCATGCTCCCATGGAAACCAGTGGGAGCCTTGTCAGTGACTACAATAGAAGTAGTTTCATGCCCTATATCATGCCTTTTTCATTCATTTTGATCAGATGTACCCTCTCTATTAACTGCTGAGCCTGGGAACTGTTAAGCTTGAGTACCCTACAAATATATTTCAATTCATCTTTTGTGAAGAACCATACACTTTGTTGTAGTTTTGTAAAAAGAGAAGCAAAAATGTAATGTTTCAAAGTGGGAACAGTAACCTTATATTTATAACAATTGGTGGGAAAAGTAAACTTGCATTTATAACAATTGAGTCACCCTGACAGCAGAGTCAGGGTTTTACAGGGGTTCAATTTACAGTTCACAGTTCATGGGTTGTTTTCAAATTCAGAAATAACAACTATGAAATAAGGGCATAAGTGCAGAATACTGTGAAGAATATTTCTGGAACTGGTCCAGCTTGCTAGCAGGATACACGACATGTTTTAAATCTACATCAATAATTCAAATCCAGCCTAAGTTTGTATTTACTCTATGTTCACATTGTTTTGTTGCCTGTAACATCTGTCTGTACAAAGAAATTGGTTGTACATTCTTTCCTGACCAGTTGAACTGCACACAAACCTTATTCCCCATTTTTGCTCTAGAAATGTTGTGCAGCCTAAAACTGCAGCCAATGAAAAAATAGTGCAGTAGCCATGCCCATATTTTGCCAAATAGCCCAAATGTTAAAGCAGTTGTTAAATCAGGACAAGGAGAGACCCAAATTCTCAAGTCTGCTCCTCTAAGGAGATTTGAACTCTAACGTCTCACATCCCAGGACAATGCCCTAATCCCCGGAATACAGGATAGGCAGAATGAGAATAAGAAGAGGGAGCCTAGTTCTGTGGGCCTGGGAAGAAGGGAGCCTTTGCTTCCCATGCTGTTTATGAATTTTATATAAATCTGTCATTGGGAGAAAATAGACACATCCTTTTGGGATCTGAGAGGAGAAACCAGATTTTATTCCACCTACTTGGCATCTAAGAGTTATTCTATTCCATCCTGTTCAGGGACTAAAAACCAATTAGTGCATTTACTTTTGTAACACCTTGTAATAAAATCTTGCCCCTACCTGCTTAAAATTCCTTCCCAGTAGGGCTATATTTCTCCCAATTACCCTATAAGATGGGTGCTCATATGGCTGCCTAAGACTGTGCACACTTGTGAATATGTTGACCAATGGAGACTGACTAAACTCTGAATACTTTTATAAGAAAATCAGCAATCTACTGACAATGAATTTGTAAAGAAAACTATGATTATGTACTGAAGTGATCTGAACCAGTCTTTCAAACCTGAAGAGCAATTAAGATAAACATACAGAAAAAAAAGTTTTCATTTACTATAGAAAAAATAACTCAAAACTTTTTCATTTGCAAGGTAGCTGGCTTAATTTCAGTAGCCTGAGGAAGCAAGCATAATTTTTCCTGTTTGATCATATGGCCATTTTCATTCTATCCCGCTTTGTACATAAATCTAAACATCGTCACTAGTTGTCATATCCTACACTAGTTGGTAACCTGAGCAACAGGGCTGCATATCAGTAGTCATATTATGGCCTCTATAACTTTTGAGGGGACAGAATTAGACATGTCCCAGACTTTTTATTAAAAATAGAGGACTGAAATCTTCATATTTTCCCAAGCAGAAAGCAAATGTGATCACCTGAAATCTGAGAGACTGCTCCTGCCTTTGTTTCAAGGTAATCTGCCTCATTACAGAACCCCACACAGAGGTGAAATACTCCATACCAGCTATGAACCAACTTCCCAGAGGAGTTTTCCATCTATTGACTCCTCTGTGAAATCCTATGAAATATGAACTTCCATTTCTTTCCAGAAGAACTTTTACAATCTTTTCTTCAATGCCTATGAAGGGTGTTTGTGCCCAAAAGCTTGCAATTAAAATGGTTTGTTTGGGGTTTTTTTGCTAAAATCTTGGTCTAATAAAAGATATCATTTCTATTACGAGTCCTGAGGACTGAATCATGCACTCCTAAGCAACAGATGAAAATGTACCCATTTAAATGACTAAAGTATTATATATTTAATTGTTATTCTTACTCTAGTTTGGGTATCTAAGGTATGTTTAAAAAACTGATTTTTTTTTTTTTTTACTTTTATGGGTGTACTAGCAAATCACCCATCAAAAATGATGGGGGATGGTGGGGATGGAGCCCAGCATTCAGCCCTGCACCCCTATTTCCTCCCCATGCTAGTCTGGCCCTGCTTCCATCAGCCCCACCCCTGTTCCCTCTGGGAGTTTGGGTTCAGATTTGGGTTTGGGGCTGGGGTTGCTCCCACCCTTTCCCCCTCTCCATTGTGGGTTCAACCCCATTACCCCCCACACTGTGTTGACCCAGCCTCTGCTTTAGGGCTGGGTCTACTGCCCCCACCTTTGCCTCCACTGCTTTGGGGCTGGGGCTGTGTCCTCCCATAGCCCCCACCACTTCAGCCATTCCCCCCCCACAGTCTTTCCCTCTGTTCCAGGGCTGGGCCTGTG
>NW_005842045.1:381373-403144 GCF_000455745.1 Alligator sinensis
CCCCCGCACTGCTTTGGGCCCAGGCCTGTTCCACACCCTCCCCTGCATCTTTGGGTCCAGACTCGCTCTCCTCCGTGGCCGATGCCATGCCCATGCCACTGCCAACCTGTTTTCGTGGGCCCAGCAGTAGCCATGGGCCCAGGCCTGGTGGTGGTAGCGATAGGCCTGGGGTTGGGCCTGGTGTCAGGAGTGGTCTTGGCAGTGCCTGTGGGCACGGGCCTGGTGGGGTGGCTGTGGGTACAGGGTGGTGGCCATAGTTACTGGTAACTGCCCCATCCCCTCCCCGCACCTTCCCTCCCTGGCAGCTCTTGTTGGGTGGGGAAAGAGGGTTGTGCTCCAGCCCCTGGCTCCAAGGAGCAGATTGGGGGGGATGAGGCCAGCACTGCTGACCTCACCCCCTGGATCCACCCCCTCTGTTGTTGTGGTACTCTGGTCCCCGCTATCCCCTTCTGCCTCTAAGGGGGCATCTAGAGCACTGTGATTGGCTGCTGAGATAGCCAATTGGAGTGCAAATAAAGCATTATGGACAGACAGACAGATAGACTAAGGCTTTTATACTATGAGATTAAGTGATCATTTGATATGCATGGCTAGTCTTGAACAACATGTGAATTCATCCCACATGACAGGCAGAACCATTTTAAAATGTCACTTTGTGCACACACTGTCTTCCAAAGCTTGTGAAACACATTTTTTTCTGTTTGTTTTTGACCACAGTGGGAAAGCAAGATTTCCAATGTTCTTGCAGTTGTTGTTTAGGTTTGAAGTATCTTTGACCCTAGTCACCTAGGTAAATGAAGTGCAGAAATCTATTTAAAAATTGGAAAGGGGGGGAAATATAAAGTTTTCAATCCTTTAGAAAGATTAGTTGGAATTCACTGTGATGGACAGAGGAAGGCTTGGGTCCATTGCCATTTTATACAAATCAGTTAATTTGTCCTTGTTATGTTTACCTGTTCCTTCACCTGCGGACTCACTCATCCACACCACTGCTCATAACCCTGTAAAAATGTCAAAACTTATAGATATTTTTAGAAAATATGAAAACAATGGAATATTGGTCAATACACAGCCTCAGCTTTTAGGACTGGTGACAAATTCCCAAACACATTATTATTATATTCATTGCAATGAGGTTTCACAATTTCTCAATTTCTGTTTCATGGTATGCACTTACAAATAATTCTTCTGCTTTATGCTATGCTGTAATCTTGTACTCACAAGAAGCAGAGAGTTTTGAAACTATATTCAAAACACCTTCAGGGTGTTTAAAAAAAGACAACAGTGATTTTGATATTTCAGTTTATTTTTAAAGAAATGCTACAACTCACAAGAGCATACTGGGCCCACACTAGAGAGCTAGAAGGAAATGTTCCTGTTTATTTTTTATAAATGATTGAATGAGAAGATTTTTATGCAAACTATCTGATATTTTTTGTTCCAGAGAAACAGAATGGAAATGATGCAGTAGTTTATATTTAGAAGGCTATTATTAGTATTCCATTATTCATAATATTGACTTATGGTAGGTAAATCCATTGCAGTTGGCTAATTTTTATAGGTAGCAATTGCCACATAGAAATAAACTTTAGAAATGAGATAATTCAAAATGTGGCACTTTTCCCCTGAGTAACTACAAAATCTCTAACATAGCACTAGGGGCATTGTGCAGGTGAAGGTGCTGTTGTTCAGTAAATAATAAAATTAATATTACTAACTCATAAGTATTAATATAATTTGTATTGTGGTAATGCCTGAAGACTATAATTAAAGACCAGAGTCCAACTGTGCTAGGCACTGTACATACCTATAAGGAAAAACGATAAATACCAGCCAAATTTCACATGAATAACATCACATATTTTTCTTTGCCAGAGTGTTACTGTTGGTTACTATGGTCAACTGATTGCTATATCGCACCTCATATGTTTTTTCGTTTCAGTGGGATAATGATTGTATATTTTTATGTACAAATATGACTTTCAATATCAATAAAAGTCTTCAAAAATTAGGCATTTACTTAAGTCCATTGGTAGACTGGAGTTGGTTTATTATATATACTAAGTATTTTTAGTTACTGTTTAGTTACTACTGGCATTATAATGTTGTCAAATCTAGTGTATAAAAAGCAAATAATTATGAATAGGAGAGGACCTAATGAAAAAAAGGGTTTTGAAACTATTTTCAAGAAGCAGCATTATTTTTATACCCTTATTTTCTCCATTATTCATACTACTCCTTTATCTATATTATAATTATATTTCATGGCTCTTTCTCAATTATCATGCTTTAACAGGGAAAGTTGTCTCTACTGTTCAGTTTTCTTCACTTTGCTTTGGAATTCCTTGTTTTTATTTTGTTTGACAGGATTTTGTAGGGCTAGCTGGCATGGTGTGCGGCAGCACTCCATCCCTGCCTGCCCATGCATAACCCCTAGGACCTTCTCAAGGACTCCCGAGGATATGGGTACCCCTGGTTGACAACCCTGTTCTAGGCCACTGAGTCCAGCCTGCTATATATTGATAGGCAACCATTTGTCAAAAAGGATCATTCATTCTGGGTCCTACTTGAATACCACACAGTCATAAAACATGACATGGAAAAAATACCTGCAACATGTGGTCGATGCCTTGGGCCTTGCAAGTTCAGGGAATTTCTTAGATTGAAATATGCTCAGAATATGCTGTTTCTTGTTAGTGTGCATAGCAGATGAAAAGCTACTGAAGCAAATCGTACCTACTATTTCATTTTGGCAAGAAGCTTAAAGCCATAAATGATTTTCTGAAGCCAACTACTGAGTTGGAAAAAGGCTAAGGTTACACCCCTTCGTATATCATTAAAATGTTTGTTCTGCTTTTCAATCTCTGACCCCCATTAAAAGCAGATACCTTATAAGTTCTATTCTATAGTTCCAGCGAAGCTTTCTTATTCTGCTTTCCTTTCCCTCTATCTTGAAGGGATTTTTGAAACTTTATTTTAAATCTTGATTATCTCCCTGAATGCAACTTCACCTTCTTTCTCCTCTGTTACTCTGAGAAAAATGAGTAACCAGGATAGAATATTCCTCCATATCCTTTTTGTGTCCTTGTGATGAGATATTTTGCAGAAGTTACAGATTTGATGGAATCTGACCAGGCTGTGTCACAAGAACTTTTGTTGTAGCCTTGAACTTGCAATCTCTGGGCTGTTAATTGTGTGCTTTAGTGCCTGCACAACCCCAGCTCCCATTTTTTTCATATACAAACCATCAAATTATTACACTTAGAAGGCCACAGTTGCCTATTAGAACCACTTTCTACCTTTACAGCTCATAGTGTACCAGGCACACTGTGGGCATACCTAAAGAAAGAGGGCATAGCTATTATATTGCTCTGTTCTGGTAACCCCTTGCTGAGAATTGCACTAGTGTATCACTGTACTTAAACATAATTTAAAACAATCCTCAAAATACTGTAAGTTATAGTAAGGACTAGTCTATAGCTGCTCCAGGAGATACCATAAAACAGAATTCTGGCATAACAGAGAATCTGATGTAATGTGACACCAAAGGAAGTACAATCTATTTAAGGCTCTGGAGCTGGAAAAGAAGATTTGGGTTCAATTCCTGACTCTTCCACAATTAATCTTGAGCTACTTTGGATACAGCATCTCTTTGCCTTACAACTGCATCTGTGAAAAGGGAGTAAGAATATTTTCCTTTCTCCCATATTTTGGCTGTCTTGTCACTTTAGTTTGAACGACCTTTGTGTTTCTTTTGTACATTGCCCAATGGATCCCCAATCTCAGCTGGGAACTTCAAGTGGCAATTTAAGAAGAACAAGATGACAAGACAATGATTTCCCGCATTATCCTGAGCTTTGGTGGTTCCTGAAAATGGAGATTTTTGTTTTCAATTTTCACCTTGGTAAGTGACAACTTCTCACTGTTTGCTTTATTTTCTAATATCCAAATTAATCATAATTGCTATCTTGAAGGGTATCAACTATTGCTAATGAAAAGAGATGCAAGCTTGGGTAGTCTTATGTGCAGAGGGATGCAATACTTTCTGAATTATTATTGCTTCTGATGTTTTTAAATAACATTGAGAGAAATTCTTTGATGGTCCTTTCCAATTCTTGCCCAGGTAAGACTGAAACATACTTTGGTATGTATTGTTGTACTTAAAAAAGCTGCGTGAAAACTTGATACAGGTTAGAAGGTTTGAAAAAGATGAAGCAGGTTTCCAAAATCCTCAGATATATTTAGATCTCTTGCATTTCTTCAAGCCCTATTAAATGTTAATGATTTCAGAAGTGTCTTTATAGTGACTTACATAGGCAAGTGCTGTTGAAAACCATGTAATGATTTCTTAAAGGCATTATATATATTGCTTGTGTGTGTGCAATATATATTGCTTGCATGTGTGTGCATAACAATAACTGATGATTGTGTTTGAATGGAACAATACTTATATCTAACAGCAAAATGTAATCAAAGGGAACATTTGCTTTTGCTAGATTTAGGACCACATCTCAGCTCATGTAAATTAGTGTATCTCCATTAAAACTAGTAGAGCTGTGCTGATTTATATCAGCTGAGGAGTTAGCACTTTGTTAGATGAGGAAGAAAAAATGTGCCGAAGTACTATTTTAATTTCTTTCACTTTAACATGGGATTTTTGTAATAGAGAATTAAACACAGAAAAGGTATAATACAATTATTCTGAATTGTAAGTCTTCTTTGGAGATGGCACAATAATCAAACAAAGCAAAATATTTCTAAGTTTCTAAGTTTCAGCACTGCTAAAAAAGAACCAAACAACAAGAAATGTTAAATTTTACAGTCCCAGTCCCTTAAAAGCAGATTTCTGACTATCCTGAGTGTATAAGAATTCTTTCTGGTATTGTATGCCAGTAGTTTTAAGCAAGAACATAAATTTAGTTGACTTTTCAATTGTATGTGACTTTATGTACAGCAAAACAAAGTGAAAGATAAATACGATTGCCAAATATATGGTGCATATATTATAGACAAAATAGTCAACTAAACTGAAGTTTGATATTCCAGACAAGTTGGGTATTGATTAGCAATGTATCAATATTGTTTAACAGCTAATAATCTTTTATAATTCTTGAGAATAAAATAATAGAATTTATCAATAAACAATAGTGAAAAATCTATCTAATTCATCTCTATTTCACTCCATTTTTCATTTGTATATCCAACTGAGGTTTTTCTTCATTTTATTCCCACTGTAGAGCAATCACTTCCCACTGCCTATATTATTTGATCACAGTTAAGAAAAGGAGTGGTCCACATGATTGTCTCCACAATGGACTTAACTGACAAGATGATTGCAATAATCTGTCTTGCAAAGTCTGACTTCTACTGCATTACTGCCACCATGTATAACTGCTTGAAACATGTTTAAAAGACCATTTTTTCAGTGAAAAAATGCAGTTTTATTAAAATTGATATATCCTAAAAATATGTTAATTTCAGTGAAACTGTTGATGGAAAAAAAGTGAAAACAAATCCTTTTAACTTGTTTCAATATGGTAAAAACATTTTGTTTCAACTTTATCATTTCAATGCTTAGCATCCTTCTTATTAAAATCTCAACCATATTATATGAAATGTTACCATATGTTATAATTAATGTTTTAATATCATTGTAACCTGGGAGGTGGAGCTACCCACCAGCTACAGCCAATTATGAATCCCTGCGGTCTCTGCCTTGGAGCCTTCCTTCCTAGAGTGTGGAGAGTCTCTCTACAGAAGGACCCCTGGAGCCTCAAACTCTTTGATTAGACAACACTTAGTACTTAACTATATACAATTTATTTACATAGGGAAAAAGGGGAGGTAGAAAAAACCATAGAAGTCAACACATACACTAAAAAAAGTTACTTTTAACTATTATATACTAATAACTAGGGGTGTGCGAAGCAGCCCCTATTCAATTTGGATTCAGCCTAAATCACGGACAGTGATTCAATGAATTGATTCAGAGCACTGTCCCTGATTTGATTCGGCCGAATCTCTCCAAATTGAATCAGAACCCAGAAGCACTTCCGGTCCACCTCCAGGTCTGTCGGATCTCACCAAGGAGGTAGTGGGGAACTGGGTGCCACCTCTCCTGCACCATGGTTCCTGGTGGTGTGTTTATCATGTGGTGGTGCCCCAGACCCATCCCAGCTCCTCGCTGAAGACATCCCTGAAGTCCTGCACCACCACCTTCATTTCATCCCTCTGGTGTGCTGACAATTTCTCTCCTATTTGGACTTGGTCTTCTGCCTGAGTTTTGGGTTTCCTGTTTGCCATGCTCTGTGGTCTGAGGTCTTCCATCTCACTCTCTGTGAATGTGGCCCACCCCTCAGGCTTGTGCCATTCTCTTAGAAAATATATATGATAGAACTGTTTTTCCCACCAGTGCTCTGGTCTGTGGACCTCATAATCTGTGGGGCCAACCCTGCGGATTATCTCCAAAAGGCCGTGCCACTGCATCAGCAGTTTGGTTGTGGATGTAGGTAGTAGGACTAGCACCCTCTGGCCTGGCCTAAATTTTCTCTCTTTGGCATGCACATTGTATCTTTCCTTCTGGCATCTCTGCGCCTCCTGCAGATTGTTTCAGGCTAAGCTCTGAGCAGCTTGAATCCATTGTTGGAATTCTTGCTAATTGGAGGCCAGAGTCCTTGTGGTGCCCCGCTCCTGATCCCATTCTTCCCTTAGAGCCTGGAGCAAACCCTGAGGGTGGTGGCCCAACACTAGCTTGAATGGGGAGTGCTTCTATGAATCTCGTGGGGTGTCTTTGATTGTGAATAGCACCAAGGAGAGGAGCAGGTCCCATTTTCAGGGATCCCTCTGTATACAGCACCACAGCATCCTCTTTATGGTGCCATTAAGGCACTCTAAGATCTCATTAGTCTGGGGATGATAACTGGAGGTCTTCAAATGTTTTACCCACAGGGTACGGCACACAACCTGTAGTACCCCTGACATAAAATTCTGTTCCTAGTCAGTTAGGATTTCTTTGGGTATCCTCATTCTTGTGGTCCACTTTATGAGCTCTTCAGTGATCTGTGGGGCTGTCACCACCCTTAGGGGAATCACCTCAGGGTATCGACTGGAGTAATCAATGAGCACCAGTATATACTGGTGGCCTGCACTACTTCTGGGGAGGGACCCCATCACATCCATTATGATCCTCAAGAAGGGCATGTCAGTGATGGGTAGAGGATGAAGGGAGGCCCTGGGCTGGGTGATTCTCCTTCATTTTCTGATTCTCTGGGCAGCCTGTGCACCTGCAGGTGATCTCCACCATCCCTAGCCAAAAAAACCACCAGCTTACCCTGGCTACAGTTTTGTCCTGGCCCACATGCACCCCTGTGGAGTTCACGTGGGCTAATCACCATATTAGTTGACAAAACTGATTGGGTATCACCAACTGCATTTCTTCTTGTCCTGCCTGCCACCCCCGCAACCCTGTATAATAACTGAATCATTACCTTGTATTGTAGGATTCCTTCTGATGTTTCTGGCCAGACTTCCTCTGTGTTGGTTGTCCTGGCTCTGATTGCCTGTAATTCTTCATCCTCCTCTTGGGCTTCTCAAAATTGTGAGATGTTTATCATGTCATGCAGGTCTATTCCATCCACTTTGTCCATTGACCACTCACTTTCTTTGAGTTCCCTGAGCCAGCCCTTATGGCCTCTGAGGCAGTGCCATCTGACCTCGGCATCATGAACTCACTCCAGCACATTGTAAATCAGAGTCCATACCTAGCCAAGCAGCATATCACAGGCCAGCTGGGGCACAACCCTGACCAGCAGATCCCCTGGGTGCTCCATCACCCAGGGTTGAACCCACTGGCATTCAGCATGTTCTGCTTCTCCATGGAGACAGGCCATCCTTACCAGGGAAGCTTTGCAGTTCATCAGTGGAGTGATGAAGTCTGCTCTCACCAGGGACTATGTGCACCCTGAGTCCAGTGTGGCATGGATGGGGCGGCTGCCCACCCATGCCTTCATGACAGGGCGGCCCCAAGTGGCATTGTCCCCTCCAGATGCATAACTGCAGTCCATAACTTCCACAGCATTTGGTTCCTTCCATCTCTCCCCCTGGCCTCTTGGGAAGCTGTTGAGTTTCCATTGTTCTGCCATACCACTTGGGAACTCCTGAGAGAAGTGCCCCACCTTGCCGCACCGAAAGCAAATGGTGTCCTTTGGTCCACCCCTGCTGAGGGGCCATCTCCTTTCCCCTTATCAGGGGTTTGTGGTCCCTGGGCTTGGTGTAGGTCTCTCATGGCTGTATCCTCCCTCCAATGCTGCAAAGACCTCAACCAACCTCAAGCCTTCCTCACAGGTGCTGACAGACTCACCATTGGGTGAGCTCCTCCAAGCCACTCTGGAACTGTTCCAGGAGGATATGATCCACTAGCACATCCTGGTCATAGATGATGGGACTCACCCATTTATTTATGATGTTGTGGAGGAGCTGCAACAGGATTCGAGGCCGCATCTTGTCCTGTCTCTTGTTGGCCTGGAACTGCTTCCTGTAATACTTAGGGTTTATTTCAAGCCTATATAAAATGGCAGCCTTGACTTGCTCATAATCCCGAACCTCATCTCAGGGTAGGGCTTTGTACACTGCTTGCACCTTGCCCACGATGAGTGTACCCAGCTGGCTGGCCCAGTATCCCTTGTCCAACCCTGTCATGATGGCATGCCATTTGAAGGCCTCAATGTATGCCTCCAGGTCATCTTCCAAGGTCATTTTGAGCATCCTAAAATGGCCAGGCTATGTTGTAACCAGTCTTGTTGCCAGTCCATCATTTGCTATTGTATATTGATGATTTGCATGAGGGCCTGCAGATTCTGGCTTAGCACATCGGGAGGGGCCATCATGGCTGGTTGCATTCTGATGCTGTCATCTTCAACTGGGTCCCTTTGCAGATTCCCGGCCAAAGCACTGCTTTGTTCCTGCCTGGCCTTGTGGAGTCTTTCCTGGCAACCCTGGAGTGGGTGCCTGGGGTTAACTTCAGGGGCTGCTCCTGCAGCCAAGATGTTAGGTCACACTCTCCCACAGGGATGCCCTGCTACTTGCCTGCTACATCTTGGATCTTTCATTCAGTAGTGGGGCTCCCTCTTGTAGCAGTGATTGTGCCAGGTGTTGTCATCTGTGGATGTTCTTGGGGCTCCACCTCTCCTGCACCTCAGCCATTCACTAGCCTCTTGGGATGGCCAATCGATGGGTGTCTGATCCCTTACAGCATCACCTCCCATCACCATTTTGCTGCTCTGGCTTGCTTTGCCTTTTGAGAATTGCTTGTGGATCTCATCTCTTTTTCTTGGGCTCGCCTGCCTTAACCCATGAGAGGGGTCTCCTGCCCCTTTTCCTTCCCCCCCCCCCCCCAGACAGTTTAAATGAATAACTTTCAGGTTATAATTTGTTTGTGAACTATTATTTTTGGAACATTTACTATGAGTTATTTGTGCTCTACTGTGGTCACCCAATTTTGTAATGTTCTTTTCACTCCCTGATTGGTTGACAAACTTATGATTGGATCAGAATAAATCTATAGCATGTGCTTAGTAATAAATAGACAATGGAGAAACATAATGGATGGACAAAAAGCCAAAACCAAAACAACCCCTAAAAACTTTTTCTCTGATTTATAGAATAATAAATGCTTGGGATTGTCTCAAGTACTATTTCATTGCCAAGGAGTCCTTGTCATTCAGCACTAAAAGCAAAGGACATCAAAGTAAAAAAGAATCACACAAAGAGGCAAGCTAAGAGGGCAGCACAGATAAAGAAATTATCTCAATTTTTGCTTTGGACCTTTTTGTTAATGGATATACCTCTGAACCCAGGGGAAGCTTTAGCAATAGCAAAATCACATTTCCAACAAAGAAAGACTTTGCAAATTGAAATTTTTTCTAAAGGGGAGAGTTCTTCAAGAACTCCATGTGCAAGTATAAAGCTCAGGACCGAGTCAGGGCATTCAGATTCTATTCTCAGCTTTGTCTCTTCTTTTCCAAATGACTTTCAGTCACTTAACTTCTCTGTATCTCAGTTGCCATTTCTGTGTAAATGGTGGTGCAATACCATATAAGGTTTAATATTTGTGAGAGATTCTGAGAAGGAGAGCAAAAATAGGCAAAAAAAGATGACGATTCTGTTACTGACACTTATTATTTTCATGAGTTTAATATTTGCCTGTATAGCCTCAGTGTCTATGTAGTTAAAGGGAAAATACATTTTGTTGCCTACAAAGGACCAACTCACAGGATCATAATACATTCTAGTTTATTGGACGGGATGTGAAGTTACCAATAAAACCATAAATGCAAACTTTGAGTTATGGGTGGTATTGGTCACCTTAGGACATACACACACACATGCACTCATTCATCCAAACCCATGTAGTATAGTGTATAGTAGCTGCTGTAATGATTGTGGGAGCACTGGTATCAATATTTCTACCTATCTGAAGCCCTGGAGTCTGCTGTTGATGGTCAGCTTTCTTCAAGGTGATGTCTTCTCCAGACATCCAGATGTCTTCATCTGCTTGTCCTTCTGTCTTGGTAGGTCAGGTGCTGGATGTGAGGGCAGCACTGAGAATCATGCTTCACTGCCTTTTCTCCCTTTCTGGCAGACGTGTGTAATCCCCCAGCATCATCTTGGCTACCCAGTCCAGAGGTCGCTGTCTTACATGGGTCTTGAGTAGTACCTGACAGGTGTTAGTCACAAGGATCTCTGCCTGCTGGTACCTGAAGTTTTGGGAGTCCACCCTTGCCTTAATAGCCGTAATGTCATGGGTTACAGGACTAGTCCGTAGGGTGAGTGCTCCGTTCCAAGAATCAGTTCTTTAGCTTGATTAGCTTAAAATGGAGTTCCTTTGGCTAGGCTATTGTTTACTGAATATCATCATTCACTCACCAGATTTTATCACTTTACAATTACAATTTGAATGCAGTTTTAACAATGGTCCAGGGTGTAACTTCATTCTACAGGGAGTACATTCCTTAGGAGCTTAAAAGTACAAAATGCCATGGTAAAGACGAGACAGATGAAATATGAAAATGCATTGGAAGTATATAAAAATGCAATGTGAGGTAGTGAGGATCAAAAGCTACTGGGGACAGTAAGTGAGTTAGATTAGCATAGGATATATTTACAGTTTTTGCAGTGGATATTTTAGTTCTTTTGTTTCCTTTAGTGACTGGAATTCTGGGTCCTAACAAGGATTTGCCTAATGAATAAGAGCTACTTAGGTTTCAATAACCGACCCTGGCCATACCCTTTCAATTGCACCTCCAGCACTTTCTCTTGGCTATAGAACAAGAAGACTGCAAAGAGTTCCAGGGAAGCCTTTTTATACTGACCATATTCTCAAAATTGCAAGGGAGAAATTCAGTTTATTTGACTGAAGGGGTTGAAATAGGACAGAAAATTTGACTCTATAACTCAGTTTCCAATATACAAGTAATTTTTCTCTGACACATTTGGGTTCTCCATCATGGCAATTTCTTCATCTAAAATAGATGCTAAACATATTTGTCCAGTCGCTATTGCCTTCCTCTAGGCTGACATGGGGAGGGGAATAAAAGATAGCTCAAATGATATATATACTCAATTGCACTTTTTTTCTTTTTTTCCCTAGCTTACCTGTTGTTTCTGATAGCAGTGTTTCTACTACTGCTTTGAGGTGTCACTATGACTATTACTGTTCCTGTAGTGTCTTTTAAACTCTGGGATATAATCCAGGAAAACTTGCTGCTCCGTGAGATTTACTTGGCTAGCTTGCACAAAGCAGCTGTGGAGAAGATAACGTGATAACATGGACTATAACACTATTTTCAAAGGACAGTTTTGAAAGCAAGCTGATGATTATGTGCCCGATATATCCTTCCTTGTCATATATAGCTCACTGATCCACCTGCCTAGTCCCTTTAAAGCACAGGCCAAAGAGTTCAAATCTAGGTTCCTAGATTGAGTTTATCTATTAGCTTGGGCTGGAGATTAATGGAATTTCCCCAAAACAAAATTTTCTATTTATAATAACTTTTGACTCTGTCTCAGCTGATACAGGTCAATGACTTCAGAGATAGTACATGATGTTTGCTGAAAAATATAATCAAACTTTCTAGAAAGAAGATTGTTTATTACCTTTTGCAGTGGACCTAGTAGGCAAAATAGGAAAACATCACTTGAAAGTACTGATTGACATATGTGAGGCCATTGCTTATGATTCTGTACTATGACTGCGTTTTTGTGCATTTGTCTGAAACCAGTTTATCTTACAGCATACTTTTACATTCAAATCTGAATTTAATCACCACATAAATGGTGGACTTATATGTTATAACTAACTACCTAACTTAACAGACATCCCATTTATCATCAGGTATATTAAGTACATTCCTTATCCATTTACACTAAAAGATCCCTTTCTCAGCTGTTTTTTCCTCTTTCTTCTAGTAATTTTTTTCTACTGATATTCCTATTCACTATTTAATGCTGCATTCTTCTTCAAAAGCAATATGCTTTTTTTCAGTATTTGTCTCTTTTTTCACTTGAAACATAGTGAAACATTTGCTTAGAATCAGAAAGGATTCTGAGTGACAGCAATCGGTACTTTCTGCTTTTCAGAATAAACATACTTGTCTTTTTTTTTTTTTACTGCTTGATAAAAGTACAGCAAACGTTTGGGCCAAATTCTCATCTTAATCAAACAGTTGTAAATGATGACTAACTCCACTGACATCAGAGCCACATTAAAGTAGAACCAGTGCAAATGAGTTTCAGATTAGGCCCTTTAGTATTATGCTAAATTGCAAAGTCGGTAAGAGAGGGCAACTTGTGTTGTTCGTGTACATTTTTAATTAGATCACAAACACTACAGACACTCTAGTATTCTTCAGAGTATGTTGTTTTTTCTGGTAAGTGGTTCAATGATACTAGCAATTTGGCCACAAAGCAGTAGAAATTATAGCTGGGGCAGCAGAAGCAACAGCTTGCTCATCTAATTCAGCTTTAGCACATGTAACAGAACCTGCCGAGCTTTGGAGAATGGGACCCATATTAAAGCATGTAGCCATCTGCAGAACTGTTCTCTTCTTTGAATTCTGCCCTTGTGCTTTATTTATTGCAAATCCACACCCTGGCCTTGAGAAAGGATTTACAAAAACAGCCATAAATAGAGGTCTAATAGTATGATTTTTTATCACCAGTTTCAAGAAAATAGGTACCTGGGAAACAGCTACAGTTCTTTGTTCAGTGTAAGGTCAAACTGCAAATATTAGAGCATATTTCACACAGACACTAAAGACATATGGGCTGAAAGATGAATCTCTCTTCCTTTTTGGGAATAGTACTGGTATTAATGATTTTTCTGCTTACTTGGATACATAACCCTGTAATAATTATTTAAATATAATTAAAAATAAGTGAGCAAGACTCTAGTCTGTTAAAAATGATGTAATTTGTATTATCAAATTGTCTGGACTATTAGTAATATAAGATGAAAGTTTAGTCACATTCTGCCCTGTGTCAGAAGAGCCACCAGAACAGTAGGAATAGCTGAGGTTGCCTTTCATCAGTGTTCCTGAGCTTGTGAAACAATCTTCTGGGGCCTTCCTGGCAGTGGCCCTATAATCAGAAGAGAACACCTTGCCAGCAGCTTGGATTCCTGGCCCATAGATCTTGAAGAAAAAAATTTAAAGAATTTTACAAGGAGAAGGACTGACTCCAAGCTAAGAGTGTTTTTCAGCGGGATTACAGTTCTTTGAGTGTAAAACTACATTACAGGTTTCTCAAAGAGTGCCATTTCACCACTGAAAGAGAACTGTCTGAGATTTTTAATCAGCTACCAAATATTTTTCTTGACCAAGTTATACAATATTACATGTCAAAGTCATGGAAAGTGTCATAGCTATAACCTGTACTTTGCTATCAAATTTATTTGATTTCAGTGTCACTACTGGTTATATAAGCTAAAATACATCCATAGAAGCCCCCTTGATTATTCAGGGTAAAATAAATGACCGTATTGAACTATAATTGCTTTGTCCCCTCCAGATACCTAGAAGTAATTCAAATGTAAATTAATTCTACTAATAAAATAATAGCAATTGAGTAATATGTTTCAGGTGTTTTAGCTTTTTACAGGAAATTCTAACAATGACTTTTAATTTGTATCTGCAGAATTTGGACCATTTCTTAAATTGAATACAGTAAAATATAACTGATCTACTGCATATCATTCAGAATATAATGGGGATGCAAAAAACATGTCTGATGGCTTTTAAGGGAGACCAAGAGAATTATTTGAAAAAGAGTAGATCACTGGAGCAGTACAGTGCAAATGTATTGCTCTCATACGAGACTACGCCTCAATCTAGCAACTTAAAGATGCCTGGGGAGCTGTTTTTGAAATGATAGCACCATATGAGGATGTCATTAGGAGTACATAGCTCTACCATGTTGGGTAAAAGGCAAATTAAATGGGAAGAGGAAGGCGAAAGAAGATTCTGTTAGTTGAGTTGCTAAGAGATCACGAGCAACATCCAAAATAGGAATTAGGCATTTAATGTGAATTTATGCAGAATTAATGAACTGTAAGCCAAAATGAGAATCCTGAATGCTCCCCTGGCTAATCTTACAGATGCAAAAACGCCACAGATGCCTGAGTTTTTAACGTTAAATTTCCCTTAGAGTTCTTTTTCAGGGATGGACTCTTTATGCATCTTTATCTAATGACAGATTTATTTTAAACACTTAAAAATTCTGAGAAGCAAGGACCAGAACCCAGGATTTACCCCGCTCAGTGGGTCAGGCTCCCCACTTGTCACCACTGCTTCTGGCTTAAGGACACTTAAATACTTGGCTGTAAAGCAAAAAATGAGGGCAGGGTGGGTACTCACACTAGGCAGGATCATGGCTGGGAGAGATTTTGCCTGGGAATAATGAAACTATTAAACTGATTGACATGAAAAGAAACAGTGTTTGGGATCATTCAAGGCTCTGTGGACTGGAACCAATTGTATTTAATATTAATAAGCATAATTTTGAAATTGATATGTATCCTGAATGTCAAAATTCACTAATGACCCAGGATCCTGGTTTTCTCCGATTAAAAAAAAATCCAAAATTCTTTGATTTAAAAATGAAAAAACCCAAACCCAAATCTACATTTTTCTGTGTTTAAAACAAAATGCCATATGAATCAAATCAGAGAAAACCAGGATCCCTGCTGAGAACACAAAGGTTGAAAGGACATAAAAAATGTAGAAGAGCAGGAGTGACCAGAGTTACTCACCCTGGGAGCCACATCTGATCCTCCACTGAAGTTCAAGAGCTGGAGAGCTGGGGGGGTGGGATGCTGAGCGACCCACTGCACTGCTGAGTTTCTCTTGCTTTCCCCATAGGGAGCATGCCCCAGGCTAAGCAGCATGGCTGCAGCTCCCCCGCCCTTGGCAGCCTGGTGCCTGAGCTGGCAGTCCTAGAGGGAGAGAAGGAGGGAGGAAGGTGGGCTCGGGACATGCTCCCCACAGGGAAAACCAGAGCAGTGGGAGGTGCTGGGCTGCACTGTCTCCTGGAATCACCTCGGGGAGAGGTGGGTGGGGCTTTAGCCAATTTCTAGAGAGCCGCAAGTACCGTGCTAGCAAGCCATGGTTTGGCCACCGTGGTAGTAGAGGATCTAAACTTGGAGAAAAGAGCCCTGTCTGGAGAAGAGGCAGGGAGGTTTAACAACTCTTCCACTTCCCCCTTCTAGACTGGTCCAGGAGAGAACTGGAACAGCAGAGCAGAGCCCACAGCCCATTTCCAAGACATGGGCAGTCCCTGGTCTGTGGAATAGGTGGGGAACATACCAAGAGGGGAATGGAAGAGCATATAGGTGTTCATTCTTGCAACCCCCAAGCCTATATTGTAGGGGACATCTTCCAGCTGGAATGGTCAATGCCCACTTAATGAGTTCTTCGAGAACCCAGGGACCCAGAGATTTGGACTCCCAACAGCTACATTTTCTCTAGAGACTGTTCCAGCCACCAAGGCATCAGCTGATTTAGAGTGAGGTAATTATGCCCACAACCTATAACCCCGATGATAAAATAATTGGATAAAATACAGAAGGATACTGAGTTTTATTGTATAACAACTCTCCTGTATGTTCAATACATTGAAATGTCAACCTAATTTTTCCTGTATTACGGCCTGTATTTTACGGGATATGATCCTGATTATAGGAACTTCAAAATTCCTAGATTCCTGTCTCCACTGAACTTCTTTTTTTATATTTTGCATTTCTTTAAAAAACAAAACAAAATCTCTTTAGTCCCACTGAAAATGTGAATTTTCTACTTAATAGATCAAGTTATTTTATAACAGACAGTCATTATTATTTCCCGAGATATGCTATATGTGTGGCCCCTGGCATTTAGGACACAGAAATTTCTGAAACCCTGCTTTTAGCAGGGAAGTATATTCAGAAACATTATTGCTCATTATTGTACAAACCTTGTTGTAAGAATATAAAGCTGTGATAGGAGTAATGGTCTTTAATTTGCTGTTATCCCCTTGGGCGAATAGTAGGCAGTATATTGTCCACGTGTTCTCTGTGAGTCTCTTAAAGAGAAAAACAGTGGTCCTATCTGTAGAATCAAAAGGAAAAAAATAAATATCAAGCCCTACGTACCATTTTGAGAAGACATACTTGCATTTAAATGTTACAGATTATCTATTTCTTTAAAATTAGATTTAAAATAAACCAATATGTTCCTGGATGGTAGTTAAAAAGGCTAAAATATTTTGGTTGTAGAGCTATTAGGAAGCTTTTATTTAGGTTGGGTCCATACTAAGGACTTGTTGGACTGACATGGATCTTCTGATAAAAGTCCCTAGTGTAGAAATAATTACACAAGCGTTTATAATTTGCTGGGAAGGTAGGAGGGACTAGAACAAGTTCTAACATCAAAAGGGCAGTTTTGCTGGTAAAAAAAACTGTCCTCAGAGTGTTGTGGTAGTTTGGATTCCCAACAGCTACATTTATACAAGTACTAAATGACTTTGCAGTAATAACTGTGCAGTTAGCATCTCATGTAGATGCGGCCACAAAGTGCTATTTATGGAGCCATAACCTTAGCTTAAGGTGCAAGTAATTTTTGCACTAGTCTAAGGGGAATACAGCAAAATGTGTTCCACCTGCATTCACTCTATTTTAGAACTAAACTCACTTTGCAATCAAGATGTGGGATCAAGATCTCCTATTTCTCTCTCAAACATTGGTAGTGTTCTGATCTGGGTGCTTGGCATTTCAAGTAGTCACAATTTCAAGTAGGATTTTGTTTGGTCAAGCATTTAGCTTGAACTGCATATCTGGTTGGATTACTAGTACCTGTTGGCTTGATGTGAGTGACAATTCTTTGAATTAATTTGAGCACTGGATTGCAAAGTAAGGAAGGAGTAAGTCATCTTTGAAACACTCCTTTACACAGAGGAAGAGAACTTTTTGGAGTAGGACTGAAAAAAGAATAAATTTGGAGTACCTTCTTAACATCTTTGGGGATTACTTTCATTTCTGCCTAATAGCTTTTGGTTAGCTCTGGGCCCCCTGTGACTGGGCTTTTCTGACTATGCTCTGAGTTTACCACATAATGGTAATGAGTATTTGTAGACCCTCTTTATCTCCTTAGCCCCACCAACTACTTCTCTTTTCTGCAATGCAGTGATTGTCACAAGCAAGCATCTCCTCTATTCATGAAAAACTCCTTTTGTTCCTCTCCTCCTCCATCTATTTTGCAAACTTCCAGAGTGCAAGAAAAACATGCTTTGCTTCAAAACTCATTTTTAAGATACAAAAAATCTGTACTCTATTAAAGACTAGCAAATTCTTCCAGTACTTCTCAACTAAATTTCTCATATTTTCTATTCTGCTTACTTGTGCTTGTAATTCTAACTAGGAAATAGAAATGTGTGCTAACAATAGAGTTAAAAACCACATATATTCTAAGCATCAACAGAAGCCCATCATATTCCATTTCTATCCTACTCCATTGCAAACACTATATGGAAGCTGAGTCCAAGCTTTGATTAGTGTATTGCCAGGTGTCTGTCAAATTTTCATACAAGCACCCACATCCCTTTTCTCTGGTTGCCCCTTATTTCTTGGGAGGGGCAACACAAAATTAGCAATTACTCTTCCTTCAAATTCCTCTTTATAATTCTCCTTTATTTTCTACAAATTGACACCAATTAGGATGACAGCTTCCTGAGATCACTTTCTGATAATGCTTACTAATATTGTCTTTTTGTTTATTTGTACTATCCCATTTTTGGACCCATCTTTTGTATCCTTTTCCCTTACTTAGCTTGTATGTTCCTTTAGTTAGGGGCCACCTTTATTCTGTATAGTGTAGTATTCTGTTGTATAGTAGTTAGGACCATGACATCTTGGGCTATGACTGTGGCTTCTTGACAGTACAAGGATACAAAAAATAAACTATAATAAATACCTTTTACATACGGAAGACTGAAATCCCTTAGCTTAATACTTAAAAGGCAAGATGAGACATGCCAAAACTTAAAAAGTGGAACAAGTAATTCTCAGCATCCCTTCAAAACCTTCCTATATGCCTATCATTTTTTTAGTCCCTCATTTCAATACCATTCACACATGCACACACACAAAAATGTATTTATGTGATACACAGAGCATAGGAGCATGGGAGTATCAGAGAAATTGCATCTTTTATGTTTGGATTCAATTGTCATTTCTAGAATACTTATTTATCTAATGTTTATGCTATTTTTCACAAGTGACAGGTTAGAATGAATAATGTCACCTTTCAATGTCAGTGAAAGAGCATGAATCTGAATCTTGAGAGTAGTGTGTTGTATATATAAAAAAACTGAGTGCAAGAGCAGCAGCAGCATAGCTCAGCTCCTTAACTCATCATAAGAGCATAAATCAGAAATAAAGAGCTTTGATTTAATGTAAAGCAATTTGCATGGTGAGCTTTACTTCTAAGACTCAATGTTATGCTGCTGTCAGAAGTGGCAGAAGAAGTTGTGAAAGTCCCAGAACTCAAAGCTAAATGCTAAGCAGTTGTGTAATCCATCATTTCTGAAATCTTTACTAGTTGGGTCCCATCAAAGGCTAAATCCTTTTGATTTATGACCCACTGGCAGGCTTTTTGCAAAGTGTCTGACCTGATTTAAAGCAAGGGGGTTCCTCTCTGGAGAATTTCATTACAGGACCACTACTGCTCTATTTCTGTAATGCAGAGGAACCCAAAGGTAGTGGCTAATGAGCTTTTCTGTTTAGTATCATCAGACAACTTTGACCTGGACTTATGTTGATGAACTACTTTGCTGACAATACTATTGACTCCACCCATGTTCTCTAGGTACCTATGGCATGATTACAAGTCCACAGCTAATGGTCATTGGTTATAAGAAACCATCTTTCTGGTCTCAGGGGAAATAGCAGATAATAACGCGTCAGTGTGATATTATGAATGTCAAAGAATAAAAGAAATATCACTAGTTACATTTATCTTTAAGTTGTATTATTTTAATGCACAGCCAAATGAAGAATGCTTTCATATATTTACTGAGAGCTCTATGCTTCCATTTCCAGTTCAAGATCACCGAAGTGATTTCCAGAAGACAAAACAGAAGTAGACTTTGAGATACAGAATCCCTTTCTTCTAGCTACTTAATTGTTTCTGGATGAATATTGCACATGCACGTCTTGGCACAGAACAGCTTGCAGGACCAGGCCCGCATGGGTCACATGGCTATTACCATACAAAATAAAATTCTCTCTCTACTTTGCCAGATGTCTCTTATATGTAGAACCCCATATGAAGCTGTATGCAGATGTAGAAGTCCTACCAAGTACAGTTGTTTTCCACACTGGGTCTAACTTTGTCATATGGCTATTGCCAAACACATCTAAGGAAATTTGTGTACCAAAAATAGCATTTTATCACATATGAACATACATAAATTCTTTGAAATAACAGACAAAACTGGGGGCATAGAACCTGTTTAGCATCCTGCATCAAATTTTATTTCCAAATTCTCTGCCTAAGCTGAATTGATGTTCAACACAACATTAACAATATAACAGAAAAAACAACAATATCGGGTGCATCTACATGTGCCTCTACAGTGCCATTGTTACTGCACCACCATTTAGTACTTCCAAATCTGGCAGTGCATGCTTATTTTTAGCCCCTGCATCACCATAGCAAAGCACTGTAATGAGAGAGTGCATTGCTATGGCAATATAGCAGTGGCACCACAGTTTTTGCCCATAGATGCTACATTGCCATAGTTTGTTGCTACAGCAACATAGCATCATGTGTAGATGTGCACGTTGAACATGAAACTCACATCAGGAACTGGACTTAATCTCAGCTATTGCAGAGAAAGCATGGTACAATTTATTCTGAATCATGAAATTGTCCTTACAATCTTTTACAGCTCTAAACTATGAATGTTTATAAATAAATTTGCATGCATCTAATAAAGTTATTAAGTGCCCCTCTTTTGGCTTTTTATTTCTCTCCATGGCTTCAATGTACACTTGACCCTGGGAAAAAAAATAAAGAAGAAATATTTGCTTTATATTAATTAGTAATAGTTTTCCTTTTAACATCTGTTCAGGTAGTTTGGTTATTTATATTAAAATGAACATCCTCTTATAGTCAATAATAATATTTAGCATTTTTAGAATGCTTTTTAGCTATGTTTTCTTTAACTATAATCAATATAACTATAGTCAGTGCATAATTTATGCTTGCAAGATGATTCATATGCTTTCAACTAGGGCCGTGAATTAATCACCATTAACAGGCACAATTAATCAGTTAATTTGTTTTTTTATTACTTTTTTTAAAGCAAAACTTTTTCACGTAAATGTTTTTAATCACTGCTGGTGCTAGGGGGAAAAGTGGCCCCTCCCCCCTCCCTGCTGCCAGGCCTCATACACACACTGGCCCTGCACACTGGCAGGGCCCTGGGAGCAGTCTCAGCAGCTGGATGCAGGTAAGTGTATGGGGGGGGGGGGCAGGCATTGGAGGGCCAGGGCTTGGGGACTATCTAGGATGTGTGTACATTTAAGCGGGGGGCTGGTGCCTGTCAGTACTGGAGGAAGCTATCCGGGTGCTAGGGCTGTAGCAGGACAGGGAGAGACACCTGTCCCACCAACAGGGGAATGGAGTGGAGGGGCCTTTTGAGTGTGGTGCGTGTGCGGGCCAGGAGTGATCCAGGCCCTTTTTCATGCCACGGGCTGTGGCCAGCAGCCCGGGCACGCTGGGTCAGAGATAGCAGGCGACACGCTAGAATTAGGCACGGACTCGTAATGGTTGATTCAAGATTGTTTACTTACACCGAAGATGGTCGTGGTGTAGACTGGACAGTTTCCCAGGCAAAGCTCCGCTTAAATCCCCAGTTTGAGGACTCAGACTGCATTCGGATCACTCCCACGGAGTTGTCGAGGCTCCGTGAATCCTTTTGTGCGCAGGGAAGAGGGCTATGTCGAGGATTGCGCTCAGTGACGGGGAGAGGCTAGAGGCTGATCAGACCCCTGTTGCCTTCTTTGAATACACTGGGTCCAATAGGCTCCGCAGCGCTTAGAGATCTTCACGAGACGTGAAGTCTCCTCCTCCTGATGTTCACAGAGTCCTCCCTTGCGGGGTTCTCCTCGGAGTTCTCCAACTTGGGTGGAAACCACCCAAGCCTTTTATACGGCTAGCAAGCCAATCGCTAGCCGCCCCG
>NW_005842045.1:403296-404106 GCF_000455745.1 Alligator sinensis
AAGCACACACAAAAACAAAATCACACCCTTGGGTTGTGACATCCCACCTTGCTGAAGGCACAGCTGAATTATGCTGTACTTTCATTATTTGAGTGATCCAGAGTTCTGTCACGAGTCGTCAAACAAACAAACAAACAAACACAAAACTTATCAACATGAAAAGTTCATCCTTCAGGGATCGAACCAAACAATAACAAACACAAATAAACACATAATCAGATTCACAACAAAAACTGCATGACCGGGGCTCCAGTAGGCGCCATGGCGAAGTCGCACGTCAGGCCCCCACCTCTCGGTGATGTTATCCCTCTCGGGGCTTCTCTTCACCACGCGCTCTGAATTCAGGATCTGTAAACAAAAAACTCTCAAAAAAAATAAGTTAACGCATCTCAACATATTTACATTATTTTCATGGAACTTTACTATTATTTTTCTATGGTACAAGTGGTTGCTACTCTAAACTATCCTCTTTCATACACTCAACTAGATGAAATCATTGAGGAGCCATCGTCTAACTCTTTTAGGTAACGGAAACCTAACTCATAGGCCAGTTGCCATTGGCCTGCATCCCCTAAAATCTGAAGATGCTGCTTATTGAGTCCAGAACGCTGTAGGAGAAATCCAAACATGCATCGCTCTTCTGGTGTTCTCTGTGGCAATGATGGAAGATCGGATTCGCGGTGTCTTGTGCCTTGAATCTCAGTCAGGTGTCGACGGTCCCGATCACTAGATAATCTTGGCTCCATCAGGATACGCAGTCGTGACAACTGACGAAGGAGATTGCTTACGGGTTGGTTCACCATTGGGTTC
>NW_005842045.1:404542-405213 GCF_000455745.1 Alligator sinensis
CTGCTGCTGCGGGAGTCACTGCTTCAGGCAGGAGGGGCGGATGCGCTCCTCCGCTTGATTCTCCCTTTCGTTGGCAGGAAGGCATGGTCATCAGAGGCGGCACTGCATCGCTGGGCGGGGTTGCCTGAGACAACGCTGCGTCGATGGGCGGAGTTGCTGACCGAACTCTCGTGGATTCCTCCGAAGCTCCACCCTTCTTTTCCGGTTCTTCCACGCGGTCTCCCTCTTGCTCAGCGCCATCTTGAGCTGGTGTTTCAGGATCCCTTTTCTCAGCCGCTTGTTTGACCACCTGAACAGCCATACGCAGCTGGGCCTTCAAACTTAAATTCTTATTCATTAGATCAGTAATTGTACGCAATGTTGCACTCAATTCTCCCCCCTTGTCGTACTGTAGAGCCACCCTCTCATCCGCGGTGCGTTCCTCTGTCTCCAGATCTTCGCGGAGCTCGGATGGAAGCTCACGACCCCTTAATCTAGATGCCACCATGTAAGGGGAGAACCAGCCGATTGGCACCGGTTCTTCACTCTCTTGAACATATCGTAGGTAACGGGCACACTCTCGGGTGAGGGTCGGGTTCACTGCGCCCGCCGGGTTGACTTTGGCGAGAGACACAGTATCGAGGGGCCTGAACAGGACCCGCTCGTCGCTCATCATACACCCGAATGCCGCC
>NW_005842045.1:405254-405517 GCF_000455745.1 Alligator sinensis
ACCTTTTCACTTGGCGTTTTTCATCGCGCCAACGGCAGTTCTTAACTAATTCTAGCTCTAGCGTGCTTTCTCCTGATCCCATTCTCATCACCATGTGCGGGCCGGGAGCGATCCGGGCCCTTTTTCGTGCCACGGGCTGTGGCCAGCAGCCCGGCCACGCTGGGTCAGAGACAGCAGGTGACACGCTAGAATTAGGCACGGACTCGTAATGGTTGATTCAAGATTGTTTACTTACACCGAAGATGGTCGTGGTGTAGGCTGGA
>NW_005842045.1:405606-407332 GCF_000455745.1 Alligator sinensis
TTTTGCGCGCAGGGAAGAGGGATACGTCGAGGATTGCGCTGGGTGACGGGGAGAGGCTAGAGGCTGATCAGACCCCTGTTGCCTTCTTTGAATACACTGGGTCCAATAGGCTCCGCAGCGCTTAGAGTTCTTCACGAGACGTGAAGTCTCCTCCTCCTGATGTTCATGGAGTCCTCCCTTGCGGGGTTCTCCTCGGAGTTCTCCAACTTGGGCGGAAACCACCCAAGCCTTTTATACGGCTAGCAAGCCAATCGCTAGCCGCCACGTGGGAATATTTTAACACAAGCCAATAATGGGGCTCGAATTCTAATACAAATGGTGGGAACTCTTTGCAACGTTCATCTCTGTGCTGCAAAGAAGAAATGCACCCTGCAAAGAAAGCTCCAAAATGGCGGGAAAATAATTCAGTGGTGCCAAAGCACACACAAAAACAAAATCACACCCTTGGGTTGTGACAGTGCGAAGCTCCATGGCTAAGCCAATACCACAGGGGCTGGTGCCCATGCTTGCATTGGCCAGGCATCCCCAGGTGACTTCTGGGGGGAGCTGAGGGCAGCAGGGGGCTGCAGGCCAGGAGTGGGGGGCACCAGCAGGGCTGGGAGCTGCAGGCTAGAAGAGAGGGGCACTGGCACTGGCAGGGGGCTGCAAGTCAAGAGTGAGGGGCACCAGCAACTATAAATAAATTAGCCAAATTGCCCATCAAAAATAATGGGGAGTGGGGGCAGTCCCCTCTGCTCCATCCCCTGTGTCTCCACCATCATGGCAGTGCTCTGCCATGCTGCCACCTCCTGTCTGAACACTGTATTTGCACTCTGGTTGTTTCCATTAGCTAATCAGAGTACAAATAAAGCGTAGACTGACAGGCTTTTATAATATTATGATATGGAAATGAGGTAAAAGGTTGGTAGAACATTCACAAGACCTCAGCAAGCAACACAAGATGCCTGGTTTTTTAGGTACAGTTTTTGCATTACAAGCGTTAAGGCAGAGGCCTTCTTTTTTAAATAAATGATTAATTTCTTATTTAGTATATTATATATGAATAGCTCACCTTTTGTTATGTGTGATAAACCACTCAGAAGTACAAATAATTTATATTTCATTGTATTAGGAGAGTCATTTTAGTGGTAAAACAGAAAAACATAATACCTATATTGTTCCCTGCTCTGTAATGCATCTAAAAGACTAGGCACAGAAAGTTTTACACTTACTTTTCAGTCATAGCTATATCATTGGAAATGAATGAACATCAGCAAATAGCTTGTAAAATATCTAAGTCAAGCTCAAGTTACTTCTGCTGAAGCAAAATTAGTGATAACAGAGTCTTAAGCAATTTAGTATTGTTTTCCTCTAACAGCAGTTACTGTACACAAGAAGAAAAAAAGACTAAAATTATTAAAGACTTCTGGGAACTTGGGAGTGGAAGCAACTTGAAAGTCTTTCTTTTTGTTTATTTTGGATATTTCTAAAATACCCAGCGAAATACAAATATATCAGTCTGGGCAATGTGTTTAGTGGTTGCACAAGCAAACATGATATATATTTTTGAGAGCTGAGAATTTTTAATCTGATCTTTCACCAGTTTCGATCTTTCATTATTTTCTATCTGCTACAAGGCAACAGCATCATGATTCATTAATACTGTTTTATGGCCTCCTTGTCCTCAGTAAGATAGACAGGAAGTTCAATGACAAGTTCCTAATGTGAGGTTTTGGCCGGGGGGGGG
>NW_005842045.1:407363-467532 GCF_000455745.1 Alligator sinensis
GGGGGGGGGGGGGGGCGTTGGGGAAGAGAGGGTTTTTTTTAATTATTATTAATGCCAAATGAATGCATTCATATTCAATCAGTGAAATTTAATTATACAGTTTCCCAGGAGAATTATCTTAATTTGCAGCTATTTATGGTAAATAGGATTCAGGAGGCTATTGTCAATGAACTGCACTGTGCTGAAGAGTGAGGTGAGAATTAGCAGCAGGGTTTTAGGGAAATTAGACATCATAGTTGTTAAAATAATTGAATGATGTGCTATACCAACTAAAAATAATTTAGCAAGCTGGCAAACAGAATATTCATTCAGAGATCATAGAGATTTTGTCATCATAGGGGTCCTGTTATCCCATTGAGGCACAGAGTATTTACAATGCCCATTAACAATAATAGGGGTTATTCATGCAAATCTACCCATTCATTTAGTCAGGAGAAAAGATCCTAAAGTCTGTTTACAATGTTGTCCTTGTTGATGGCTACTACCTCTCAGACTCTAGTGATTACATGGATTTAACATTCTTAGCTCTTAAAGACTCAGTGAAATCTATAATTTAAAACACTGAGAATCTTCCTCTCTCTCTGAAATATAGAAACCTTTAAATATAAGTTAGGTAGGTATTAGTTTCCAAAACAGTGTGCAGGTGTTAGTGTTTGTGTGCATATTATGAGGGAGAATAAAAGATGGGGATGTTACATCTGGAATGGACATTTTTAAAGTGTGCGTGTATAGTATATCACACCAATTGAGAGCTCAGTAATATGTCTACATTATTGCATTCTATAAGACCACAGAATTGAAGGTTTCTTTTCCTATTTCACAACCTTCAAGGTATAAACAGATTAATTCTATGGTCAATCTTGTAGAATACTGATGCATACCGGGGTGCTAGCAAATACTGTATTTTTTTCTATTGGTCCCCAATATGCACACTAATATATTTGTCTTAAAGTAAATTAAATTAATAGGAATATTTTAAATATTTTAAAATAAACCAAACAACAGTAAAGATAAGTTAAGGCTTTTGCTATTTATCCACTTGGAAAACTACATTTATCCTCCTGGTACTCAAGGAAATGTATGCTGTATCTTACGCTTCTGTTGCTATAGTTGGTATTATTTACTTATGGTTAGGATTTGTAGTTTGTCATAACTCTTATGTCATAGACTTTTTAATAGTCACAGAAATCTTCAGCATATTTTCTGATCTCACCTATCTCCCTTTGGGGGGGAAACAGGTTAAGAGATGCTGCCTGGCATTATGTCAAATCAGGCACCTTTCATTGTAAAGGATAGTTCAGAGAAGGAAAGGAGAGGTTAGAGAAAGGGGAAAGAGTAAGTGATAAGGGACGGGGTTAAAGAAAAGAAAAAAAGATAATGGATATGTTGAGGGAAGAATAAAGAACTTGAAGAAATGAGAAAAGGGAAAAACATTTTCTTGGTAAGATAAAATATTCTATTTCCAAAGCAGGGAGAAAAAAAAACCCCCAACCTGTCAACTTAACTTCCTATATTAAGATCATAACATCATAGGAAAGTAGAGCTGGAAGGGACCTCATGATGGAGTCATCTACTCAAGGCAACATTATCCCTGACTACATCTAAAATTAGAAAAAAAAACGGCAATTAGCAGTTGATTACCTGCTAATTAGCACTGAATTAAAGTGGATCAAAAATTGATCACTTCCAATTAATCATTTTAAAATTTAGGGCCTGATTTACTTTGAATGGGATCAGAATTAAATGTTAGCTGAGATCTAGCATAGCACCATGAATGTGCTTTCACAGTTGGATTTATTCCACCTTAGGAAAATCCTTTTTTCTGTCTTTGAATACCATACTAGCTGGGGCAAATTAATGTTCAGAAGAGATGGTAAGAATATTTTTTTCTAATGTATGTGTGTGGGCATGGAGAGTAAAATGTATTTTGCGTGGAAATGAAACTTCTGCAGGAAGCATGTCCAAGGCAGAACAGTGCTTGACCAGTGTACCCATAGCCATGTTGCAAACCCAAAAGTATACTTGGTAAAGCTACTCTGAGCTCATTACTGTCAAGACATTGGACACTGATAAGAGGGCCCTCATTCAGGGAAGTAACTAAAATTATTGACCTAACTTGAGTTGTCCCACTGAAATAGCTAAAAACCTACCTTTTTATTATTGTATTTCTCATCTTGTAATTCTGTTTTCATTCTTCCTGTCCCATCTCCAGTTTCTATACTGGCTATTTTAAAATGAACAGGGTTTGTTCAGAGATTTTCATGCCAGCAGAATATTAGTGAAGGGTTCAGTGAGCTGGGTGCTCTGGCCTTTTGAAGATTCACTGATTGCATAACAGTCAAGGTTCTTTGGGTAGCTGTTATATATTTATTAGATCAACTAAATAGATGGAAAAAAGTTCTTTGCAAGCTTTTGGGCACAAAAAGCCTTCCTCAGGCACAGGGAGACTCTGCTGGTGTCATGTATTCTCTGAGGTAGAAAAAAGGCTAATTTACAACAAGCATGTCGGTGAAAATGCAAATCAGTGGAAGTTAGGAAGACAAAGGGTAGAGATAGGAGGGGAAGCTGGGAAGGAATGCAAGTGGTCAGCTGGAGGCAGGTTACCTGGGTTATCAGATATCAGGCAGGTTGTAATGTGTCATAAATCCAATGTCTATATTAAGTCCATATTTTTTTGTATCCAGTTATGTGATTGCATAACACAATTTCAGCAAAGAGCAAGTAACTTTCAACCAGCTAGCAACAGGCAAAGTTACTTTTAAACCTGCTTACCTTATGGTAAAATAAGAGATTTTCAAGCTAGTTGATGAGGGATGTTAATTTACTTGGCTCAAAGGTATTTTACAGAATTAGACATTCATGCCATATAAATACTAGGCTTCGTGAAAACAGAATTCTCATAATTTTTCATTTTTTAATATTTGTGTGTTGGTTTTACCTATGAACCCAGTCATAGAGCAGGAGTCATTGCTGTTAGGCACTATACAAAAAAAAACAGAACAAAAGAGCTGTCCTTGCCTAAAGAGTGGGCATTTTTACTTCATATAAAGACAAGCTTAAATTCTTCTCTTGTATTTTTATCCAAAACTGTATTTTACTGTATCATTTTTATCTACTATTCACTTGTCAGTTCATAACCAATATGCTTTATATGACCAGCTTTTGCACCAGATTCTCTGTAGCTGAAACTGGGTCTGGTGTACGTATATGCTAGAAATAGGGTACAGTGACATGAACTAAAATGCAATTTGAGGAAAAATGTGCAACAGGAACTATGTTAGGCAAGACAAAGCAAAATAAAGGAGAATGATGATGGCCCTACATAGTGACTGGGGACTTTAAAATGTATACTGGGTTTATGATGGAGGTTTCTCAGTCTCATTACAGAAAGGTGATTGCATTTAAAAAAATGAAGGTCATCTTAGAGGTTGGAATAGATAGTATCATTGAAGGGCTTCAGAATTTAGTACTTCAAAGAGCCTAGTGCTCTATGCATAAAAAGCATGTTGCTATCCCAATGTACTCTTCTGACACTGCAATATGTATATGTCAAATAAATGAGAAGGAACATGTGAACATCTGAATGGTTTTGCCAGAAAAATGCAGATTTTTTTAAAGTATTGCTCTGCAAAGGAAATGTGGAGGTATAAACTCACTGACAAAGTCATGTTAATATCGTGCTCACAGTTTCAACCCATCAAAATGTATCCAAAATTACATTTTTTTTAAAAGAAAGATTCACCCAGACAGTCTCGGGAAAAAAACCAAAACCTTGTCCACAGGATTTCCCCTTCCAAAAACTTGGCACCAAGGTCTACAACTGTGTTAATTTCAAAACATTTCTAAATTCATATTCAGCATTTCTTCTCTTCACTAGTTCAGTTTGCATTTTTATAAGAATTAAATGTATGTCAATAAACAATGGATTTGAAATCTATGGCTTTGACAACCTTGAATACTATAAAAGTGAGATTCACAACAAGCTCTTATTTATAGCAGCTACCTAGTTGAAACAAATATTCAAGAGTTACAAATCTGTTCTTATTACTATTTACTCTATCTAAAGAAATTTTTTGTAGCAGAGTAGTGCTTGACAAAATACAGCCAGAAGGGAACCATCTCACAGATTTCTGATATTACCATAATAATTATATTTCAACTTCTGAATGATTCCGGTGAAACCTCTCAATGATATAATATATATAATCTGTGTACCATCCCAAATAGTGAAAGGACGGTTATCAGTATTGATATCATTGTAGTGTCCCAAGATTATACATAATTAGAAGAGTCAGTACATTGTAGCTCGTTGTAACCAAAATGTTTGGTGTTAGCACAACAAGGTTCCCAACCTGGCTCACCACCGGGCTCTGACCTCCTCACCATCACTTCCAGACTCTCTAGGTCTTTCTTCTTAATAGTTATCTCACCTGCCACAACTTAACTTTATCATTTCATAGGGAGGCTGCTCCCAGGAGGCAGATGCAGGTTTTGGGATAGGTCCTTGTCTGAACCCAAGACTTCCCTGCCCTTGGCTCATTTTTAATCTGGCTATGTCCTGCTGCCCAGGGTCCACCACACCAGGAGCCTAGGTTCTCAGGCTCTGGGCCAATCAGCCTCTAGGCATGCCCTAGACATGCCTCCTGTAGGAACAGGAATTATGCTTCCCAGTCTTTGCTGTCAGATATCCAGTCTTCTGAGATGCCCCAGTCTTTCCTCTGAATGTACTTGCCTCCTGCCCATACTGAACACCCCTGGATTCCAGGCCCCAGGAGTACCCTGAGCTGGGTGCCTCTGCCATACCCCAGTGGCTTCCAATCCACCCCTTACAGCCACTCTGGTCCTCCAGTTCATACATAAGTCAAAAGGATGAGCATCCGCTCCCAAAACATAACACTGACAAACACAAGTCAGGGATAATCTCACCCTGTGGTAGCACCAACACAAGATATTCAAGGCACTTATCTCATGTTGCCTGCAGTGAAGTGTCTCTTTCACCCTTCTGTGGCATGAAGTCCTGTGTCCCAGGCAGTCTGGATTGGCTCCCTGGAGCTCTGTCTCTTGTGGCTCCTACAGCCAGCCTGTACCTCCTGGGCCAGGCCCTGGGCTTTTGAGCCTCCGCCTGGGCCACCTGACCCTCTACTTCTGCCATAGGCCTGCCAATCACCACCTACACCTGTGGTTGGTGCTCATCTTATGTAAGGTCCCTTTTTGCCATTAAGCCTGTTTAAGGGGTTGAGCTTGCTAGCAAGTCCTGGGCTCCCTGCCCCTTTCAGTAATGAGGCAGGGCCCCCTAACAGTCAGTTCATAATTTAACTCTCACGATTCCAGTCACAAAAGCTCTGCTAATTACCATAAAAGTTTGCACATTGAAATAGTATTTAGAAAATTCTGTGGTATAGAGAAAGCTATTAAACCAGAATGTCACTTCGCAAAAAAAGCCAGAATAGGACCCACGAAAATTTACAACAGAAATTTGATACCTGAGTGTATTTTAATAAATGTGTGGCTATCTAAAAAATATTACCATATGACTTAGGTAGAATGCCATAGCCATTCTGATGTTCACAGCACTAATAGTGGTAAAACTCAAAACCTTATGCCATGGAGAAGTACACCTCTTTACAACTTGAACTAAAGGACACTCTCAATAAAAATAAATAGCCCATACACATAATCAAAGAATCCCATCCAGTAGAGTAGAGCAGCACATACACACATTAATACATGCACTTTAGATTAATTATACTATCTTTGTGGAAAAAGTATTCTGTTACACACAAAAGAGCAAGAGAGCAGAAGGATTGAAACCTTGGGATGATATTATACAGGAAGTAGAAGTCAGTTTCATCTCTTATTGGTACATACACTATTTTGGTTTTGGACTGAAGCTTCCCACATTGATTCACATGTAAGTAATATTTTGTGCATGAAGCAAGTTCCCTATCATACCCTTCCGTGGTGATATACACCATAAAAATTATTGGTTGAATTTGTCACAAAACCCAACAAATTATAGGGTGTTTGTGAGGTAGCATTTATTTTTTCTTGAGTTAGTTTTACTGATATGGCATTTATGATCTCATCAAAAAGTCAGTGTTATGCTGTATCCATTTATGTTGCTTTTATCACTCTATGGCTTTTGTTATGGTGTCTCTATATAGACTTATGATTTTGAACATAGTTTAATCAAAGGAACTGAAGGATGCATACATAATATGTGAATCTTTTGCCATTGTATTACTAGGGCAAGAATATTTGACACACTCAAACACAGGCAGAGGGGGCTAATGTTGGTAGGGGTATCCAAGGTTTGTCTGCTTGCAATAGGAAATTCAAGCCCTCAGTATCAAAAGCATCTAAGAGTAATAGGCCATTAGGTAGAAACCTCTCAGATTTCCAGGGAGGTGAGAAATTTCTGAAGGATTCTGCAATTCATGAGCAATTAGAAAAATGATGATGGGAGGTGAGCTATCTGTGAGGTGGTCCTGGTCTTTGGATATTTCCAGGCTTTGACAGTGTCCAAGTCCCCACAGTTCAGGGTCGGCAGACTGACTGGAAGGCTGAACACCGGCAGGAATCTCTGAGTGCCTAACCTGTATCCAGATGAGAAGGTAAGAAACCTAACTTGTCTTTTTGTTCTGTCTTCAGCCTTATGGTTGCTTATTCTTGTATAATTCTTCTCATATATAATAAATGCTTTTGTTGTTGTGTCTCCTTTTAGATTGCTTGGGGTAAGGAGTGTTCTCTGGGGAAATGATAATCTAGGCTAGACAATTCTGTGGAAGGGAAACTAAAATAATTTCCCAATCCAAGAGGAAGCCACCTGGAGCTGGAAGAGATTTCCCTGGTGTAATGATGAGGACTGATATAAGGGCAATGGAACTGAGGCTTGCAGGGGTAAGGAATTATTCCTGGGCAAATGTTGATCTGTTTTTTAGGAAAAGCAGTGATACAGAAAGGAAAAACTTGGGGCTCTCCGAGCTTTACAGATGGGTTTGTGGCAGTATGTACCATATTAAGACATATTTTATGATAGCTTGCAAGCCTAGTAAGTGATGCAATCTGTATGTGGGACAAATGTTTCAGGCTAGAAGGAGAGATACAAGGAACCATTTTAGATTACAGATTCAGCAGGCACAGTAAGAAATAAAAATATGCATATGAGTTGTGTCTAAGGCAGAATGCATAACCCAAGGAAATTGCAAACTGGCAATATTTAGCCTCTGATTGACAACCAAGGGCCCTAATGTTAGTAAAAAAAATCCTTTATTCAGTACATTCTAGTTTCTCATCTGCTGAGAATCACCATTCAAAGAAAAGAAAAGAAAAAGAAAGAAAAAGAAAAGACCCTCTCATACAATATTTCAAATGTGTGTTTGTCTTTTCCAGATAGAGGGTGAAAGTCTTCTGAGGTAAAAATCTGGAAGCCTTATTAAAAGTTCTTATAAGTGCACCAGCAGTTTATATATAAGCATGTTATCTCCACATACTTACATAGACTAGTTATTGAAAAATGATTTGTATTTCTGCTAAATATGTCTTTTAAATTGATTGGATTTACTTTAGAAATAAATTGAAATGCCTCCTTGAATATATATATAATGCAGATAACTGTAGTGTAGCAAAACCAAGGCAAAATGTATAGATTAATTAATTTCTTTGGTTTGCTTTATTAACATATCCTTAGAATTAGGCTAGAGAAAACAATTGCATACTCATAGCCAGCTGCATTTGGATAAGAGTCAAAATAGCAATGTCAAATCTCTGAGTGAATATTTTAAAGATATTAATCATTCATTCTTCATTTCCAAGGCAAAAGAAATCATTTACTAAATACAAAAACATAAAGTTCAAGAGGCAAGGCAAAGAAATAAAGGCCACATTCTCTGTTCACTTACAGTGTGTCCAATGGTGGTTCCTTCTGAAGACAGCCCAGCTGTGGCTTCTCAAGTTGGATGAAGCCCCATGTCCATGAACCCAAGGGTCCTTTTTGGTCTCTGACCTTTCTTGGTTGTCCATGAACCTCCCTCAGAGATCTGGCCCTTCTGAGAGAGGAATTTTACCTCTTCAAAGGAGAAAGGAGTGCACCGTGAAGGCCCAAGAAGCAAAGCATATAGCTTTTCTTCAACAAAAGGCACTAATTGGGCAACCAAAGTACAACAAGCAGAGTCTTTGAACTGAAACACCCTGCCCAACCACTGAGCTAACTCAGCTCTTCTCCCCAAGTCTCTCTGACATTTCTATTTTTCTCTGTTGTTTTATCCTTATCTTGCTGCAACCTTCCTTATCATCTCCTGGGCAGTGGGGTGTCCTTGGACACCCCACTAACTCCAGCACTCTCTCCTGCCCAGAGCAGGGGGTTGTACTTGATGATCTACTGAGGTCCCTTCCAACCCAAACATCTATGAATCTATGAATTAACCCTTCTTCTTTCCACCTCAAGCTACTCAGGGAAACTAAGGCATATAATAGTATTACAACAGAAACACAAATCAGAAATATAACAAAACCATAGCCAGTCACAATCTATACTTAAAAAAATATTACCATTATATCATCTCATCTCTGAGGATCTACCACAGACAATTGTATAGTCTGTTTAGGAAACCAGGAATCTTCCCTTTTCACATGTATAAATCTTCCAATTCTAATCTGGGATGGCAGAAAGGTAATGATGATAACAGTGATATTTTTTGGGTATAGAAGAATGTTTGATGGCTCCAGAATGGAAAAAAAAATCAGGTGGGTGTAATTTTAAAAGGAAAGAATTTTGACTAGTTTGCCTCTTTTTAATGTTGTCTACATATCTGTGAAAAGATGTTTGGATGCATTATATGAAAATAAGAACAAGGGGGAACGGATTAGTGGTGAAAGGGAAAATGAGGCAGTCTCTAGTTAATTGGGCACATTAATATTACCAACATATAGATAATCAATCTCTACACATACCATCAACTTCAGAAAAAACTGTTGCAGAAAAATCCCAAGGCGATCTGTTAACTAACATATTCTATATGGTTGTCTAGATAATGGCATATGGAATACTTTTCACCTATATTCTTAATCAGAGAGACTCTCCTAACAATTTTTTAGCTATTTTGGAATATTTTAGTCTTAAATAGTGTTCTATTGATAAAGTCTGACGAAGTGGGCAAATAATTTTTTTTTAAATCACACTGCTAATCTTTAACACTAAATAAATGCTTGTCTGAGAGTGTCCCCAAGACAGGGGATTTTGACTGGGGTATGCCAATACTCCTGCTGGGAGTTAAAGCTTGCAGTTCCTAGCTAGAGGGTCTTGCCCCTTTGCTCAGGATTAGATCAATTATTGTATTTGGTGTCAGGAATGAAGTTTACTGATGAAGATTAGTATACATTGTGGGGATTTTTTCTTTCCTTTGTAGCAGGCATGGCCCTCTTCCTGGTATGTCTCCAGCATATATTAACAATGTTCTCAGCAGCAGGACATTGGCCACTGTGGTTCCCCTATTTTACCGGTGTCAGGATAGGGTGTTATATCTTGTGTTGTGTCAGGGTTGGTTGTTAGTTTTGATAAGAGGTTAGACAATGGGTTTATATAGGAAGGTTTGATCCTACCTTGGGCAGGGAGTTGGACTAGATTACCTGTGGAGGTCCCTCCAGCCCTACTTCTCTGATTCTATGATTTCATTAACAGATTGATGTACAGAACATGCATGCTACATGCTCATGATTTCCTGAAATTGCTTCAACCAATGAAGCATCTGAGGAAGTTACTCATGCTTCCTCATGCTTGCTCATGCTTTTCCGTATCAGTTAGTTCTTGAGGTAGCATTGTGTCCTACTCTCTTCAGGAAATTGTACATTTAGCATATAAGTAGAATGAAAGCTTTAGAATATACCCACTTTTCTCTAAAACAAACTTGAGGCTATAAATTCACTACAAGGTCTAAAATCTAAAATCATATTTTAATTTTTTTTTAGGAATGTTTTCATCCATAATATCATGTTCCAAGCCAAAAGTACTATAACATTGCTTATGCTTAGTGCATTATTGGATTTACTTTATAGACCACACAGCCAATTTATGTTATTTTCAGCCATTTACTTTGTTTTATGTAGGCTTTCATTTCTTTTGTTTATTGCTGAAATTTTGAAGAATTAACCAAGTAGTCATTGGTAACTAAGTTCTTCATAATGTCTCTGCGATGAACATTTATTTAAGGTCAGTTCAAAACGAGCATTAATTCATGAGTGACAGAAACAAAAGTCCTTGAGGTATTACTGAATCAGCATCAGGTCCATTCTGAAAGTGAATTAATCCTGATCATTGATTACATTAACATAGTTAACTTCGCTTATTCCCTAAGCTGTACGGATAGCTGTATGAGTTCATTAAGAAAGCTATTGCACATTACTGTTGAGGGTGAGGCATATATCATGGTCTGAGTAAAGGACTGGGAACCAAGAGCACCTTGGATCTAATCTTAATTTTAGAAAAATATCTGCTTTCATTCACATTTCATTAAAAAAATAGGTGTATCTTAGCATCACTCCCAACATATTGCCCATCCAGGGAACTAGAGGATCAGGGTTACCAATGAGAGCCTTTGCTACTGTCAGTACTTCCAGAACTCCTACCCAGATGAATTAGCTGAATTATCAGGAATAATGTGTTGCAGGGGGGAACGGTTGCCCCTAGGGGTGTGCCCATATTCGATTCGGATTCAGATTCAGCCTGAATTGGGGACAGTGATTCGATTTCTTGATTCAGATCACTGTCCCCAATTTGGTTTTGCTGAATCCAAATCTGAAGATTAGATGTTGATTTGGAGAATCAGTGATTCGGCCATAGACACAGCTTTAAATGATGTTTTTTCTGCATACCTTGAGGTACCAGGCATGGCTAGTGAATGCTGCAATGGTGGGGCAGATGAAGCATCCTACAGGAGTGTCCCCCCGCCTCCCCCCATGTGCTCAGTGGTGAATCCAGAAGTGGACCAGAAGTACTTTAGGTCCACTTCCGGGTTTGCCACCGAGCATGCCAGGGCTCCCCCTGTGCCTCCCCATGCCCCACCAGCTCAGAAATTGGCTGTGAGGGGACCCCAAGTGCCCCCCCAGACCCAGGAGGCACCACTCACTGAGCCAGGGGGTGCAGGGAGGGGCCCCCTTGTGCTTCCTGGTGGACACAGAAGTGGACCAGAAGTGCTTCTGTGGGATGCTCCGTCTGCTCCACCATTTCAGCATTCACGAACCGCCTAGTATCTTGAGGTATGTAGAAAAAACATTTAAAGCTGTGTTTATGTCCGAATTATCGAATCTTTCTGAATCACTCCAAATCGATTAGGAGGGTTCCAATTCAATTCAGAGAGATTAAAGCTCTCCCGATTCAATTCAGATTCAGAGATTCATCCACTGAACCAGGCCAAATTGAATCAGCGACTGAAGCTTTGCACAGCCCTAGTTGCCCCTTGTATGGGTTACTTAGGGTGAAGCCATCCTGGATATAAATGACCTTCTCTGACAAATAAGACTATTATGCCATCAGTGATGGAGGTGCTATAGTTTTGTGGTTGAATGGACAACTCTGCATTTTTAAAGTTTTTGATTGTATGACTTTCTTTCCAATGTTATAGAATAAATATAGGCTCTTGTTTCCTTTTTATGGCAGTGGAATATATTTAGTTTTATCTTATGATTAAGTTTGTTTCAGATCATATTTTCAGTTATCAATTGTCAAGGTCCATTCCTTTACACTCCTTTTACTAATGGTCTAATAGCGGGAGAATAAAATAGCCATAATCCCATTAACTATATAAAATTAAATCAGTCAAGAAGGGTCATAGAGGATAATGAGCTAGTTGGCTTACAGGTATGCTCTTGGTAGGACTAACAGTAACAAGAACATTAAAAAGAATGTGTTTTCAAAATGTGGAGCTGCTTGGCAAGTGCCTATTTGTAATCACTTACATTTTAGATATGAAGTTCATGAGGCACAAAGAGGTTGAACACACAGTTAAAATGAAAGCTTCCTAATTAAATAGCTTGATGATTCCCAGACAATGTCTGTACAAAACCAGACAAAAATGTAAGTAAAAAGCTGCATATTCAGATTCTAAGAATCATCCTTAGCAGAGGCAACTTGCATCAGTAATGGCAAGGCAGAAGGTAGACAGTGCCAAAGTGGCACAGACAGTGTATTCAAATACAGACAGTATGCTTGTATTTAATAAGCACAGCGGGTGAACAATTGGATTTGAAAGGGAAATTAAATGGGCTGACCTGAGTGCAGAGGCATTTATTGTCTAGCTCTGTACTTTCTATTCCATGATTACGGCAAAGCTCTTTTGTAAACCAATATGAAGGAACACATTATTGTGATTGTGCATCAGTTAAGCATGGTAGCCACAGTAGGAAACACAAAAACTTAAAAAAAAAGTCAAATTCAATCAGCTTTAACATCCAAGCTGTTATATTCTCTTTTCTCTTAATCCTTTTTCCTGTATGCTGCCTACTTTAAGCCTAACATTGTTAGCACTAATGCCATTTCTTGATCCCTGATAATACTATAAAGCAGAAAAAATTATGAAAGACTAAGGCTGTGTACAGATATTTGGGGAAGTTGGGGGAGATTAGATTGAGTTAAAAATGGCTACCCAATCTAAGGTAAGTTGGGATGGGGAGGCTCGTGATGGAGGGTGGGGGAGATTGGGGAGGCAAGAAGGCTCTGGGGGGGATGGAGAGGTTGGCAGGGGGGTCATGGGGTAGGTGGGGTTCACAGAGGGATCAGGGGGATTGGGGGGGTCCACAGAAAAGATCAGGGAAATCAGAGGGGTAGGTGGTATATGTATGGGGGACCAGACAGGGTCCATGGGGGAGATCAGGGTGTCTGGGAAAGTTTGGTAGGATCAGCTGGGCTCACAGGGTCTGCAGGGGGTAATGGATTGGATCTCTTCCCCTCCCTTTGGGATCAGGGGATATTTTTGTCCCCCCACCACACACACACACCCCAGAGAAACAAATCCTCCTATATCCCACCCACGCCTTGCCCCACTTCAACTTACTTGCTTGGCTCCCAGAACTGACAAACACCAGTAAAACTGACACTGGGAGTGACTTGTAGGATGGAGGGTTTCGTGAGCTTGGTGAGGGGTCTGGCTGGTCTGTGGAGGGAGTAAAGTAGTCTGTATGGGGTTTGGGGGGAGGGGCCAGGATGGTAAAAATACCCTAGTGCCAGGGAGGGAGTCAGAAAAGTGCAGCTCAGGGGCTGGCTGACTGGGCTTTCCCAGCCCTGGGACTGCATTGGGAACAGTACAGAAATTCAGGGCAGTTAGATCAGTCTAAAAATGGTCAACCTGAACTAAGTTGAGTGAACCTTGGAGGTCAGCCATTTTTAGGCCCATCTAAGTGTCTTGAACTTCTATACAGTTCACACTTAGTTCCAACTAACTAGTATAAGGCCCAAATCTGGGTGAACTAAGTTATATCAGGTAGCCATTTTTAACCCAATCTAACCTCCCCCTTGTCTCCCCAAAAGTCTGTATGGAGCTTTAGAGGAAGACTGAAACATGTTGTAGCCTCATGCAATGCAACAGAGAAATCAAGTTTTAGAGATCAAGTTTATTATTCTCCAAACTCCCCCAAAAAAGAAAAAAAGAACAAATCTACCAATTTTCTATACATAATTTTGTAGCAAAGCCAAAGTACCAGATATATGAAGAACAACTTACTAGGTGGTTAGGTGAACTGGCTCCATTTTCCAGGGCTGTTATTTTTTTACACTTCATAGTTACTGAATATTTAAAAGATAGCAAATATTAAAAAAAACAAAAAAACAAAAAACTCTCTCAGCAAAACAAAACAGCCCAAACTGATACACTAGTATTTTTCTGTTCTGAATAAAAGCTTATTTGCCATTAGCCATTGAGCCTCAAGAACTTTTACTGATTCTAAAGCAGTTGTTAGGCATGTGCCCTATAAAATTCCCAAATATAAACCCTTGTTTCAAATACAATGCAAATCAGACTACAAATGAAATAAAACAGATTATCTAAGTGAAGAACAGAGGATATGAAAGCAGGACAAAGGGTGCCACTGGTAATTAGAAAGATGCATCTGGTCCTTAGTTACTTCTGACAAAGCTGTTTTTGTGATTTATGGCAGGTGCTTGTTTATAAACCCATCTCTGCACAGACAGAGGGAAGCACATTCATCATTCTGCCTGGTCTTCATTATTAGATAAACATCACTTAAACAGAACCTAAATCCAGACTCTCACTACCTTGATGTGCCAGTCAATAGCTTTTATTTGACTCCATTCATTTATGTATTTATTCATGTATGCATTTATTTATTTATTTATTTATTTATTTATATTAACCTAAAGCAACTGGTTTGTGTTTGGCAGATGTTCTACTTATAGGCCATATGTAATCCAACAAGGAAAAAGGAATTCAGCTATGATGGAGGTCAACAACACAGTGGGCACATCTACACAAAATATGCATCTACACAAGTCACCACAGTGATGAGCTATGGTGATGTAGTTCACTGCTACAGCAATGTAGCATTGGCAGGCACAAGCTATGATGCTGACACTGTGTTGCTGTAGCAATGAGCTACATCACTATAGCTCATTCCTATGGTGATGTAGCATCTAAAAATAACTGCGCTGCTGGGACTGTGCAGTATCGGTGGGTATTGTGCAGTCACTTAATACTTGCTAAAGCAATTATTAAATGATGGCACAGTACCGAACGCACAGCCAGGGGCACATTTAGAGGTGCCCAGTATGATTATTCTTTGTGCCATGTAGTTGTGCTTTGTGGTAATGCTGGATAACTAATAATATAGTTGTGATAATTTAAACAGGTATATATATTTAAGAAAGAAGCCACATGTGCCTGTACTTCTTCAACTGTTGTTAACCTAGGTGATTTACTGAATTCAAGGGTCATTTGATCATAAAACTCTTGACCATAAGCAAAAGCCTAAAGATTTTCCATTGTGAGAGTACTGCGCCATGACATTGGGCCATCCTTAACATCAGGCTCTTGAGGTGTAGCAAATAGGAAATTACTCCTGTGAAAGAAAGGACCATGGAGAACGATTCACTTACTCCTTCTGACATCACCACCATTAAAACTTATGTGCCCTCCTTTTATTCCCTTGACAAACCAGCCACAAGGCGAAGAGCTGAAAAACTTGAGTCAGCAGAAGCTAACTTGAGCAGTCAGTAAACCCACGTTATTATTTTTACTGTTGATCGAATAATGCAATTTGATTTAATTTGACAATTTGCTACATTAGTTGAGATTTGGGAGTTGGTCATCTGAAATACTTGATTCATTGATTTAATCATAAATATAACTTGAAGTTGAATATTTTGTTGTTCCATATTTAATTAGTTTGGTAAAATTTTAGCATATTGGTCTTGCAATTTGCTTGCCCAAGTATAAATCTTATCCTTTTTAATAAAATCTATGAAAAACACAAAGGGTTGTTTGATTCTGTCAAATGGCAACATAAATTCTGCAAGCAACTTGGTTCTTCTTAACAATTAAAACCTTATGATCAGACCCAAAAAATAATTTGTATGCTGAAAATGAAAGGCAAGGATTTTTTTTGTGAAAACTTATATTGCACCAACTATATAGTTGGGAAAGCTGTTGGGCAAGGTTTCAGGCATCAAATGTCCTTCCTCAGGCCTTAATACAGGATTTAGGTCTTTAGCCATATAAGGCTACAGTTTTAATCCCAGAGTCCTTGAGCTCTCTTTGACCTGATTATGCTCTAGATTCCTAGAGTTCCACTTTTGTCCTTGCATGAGATTTAGGTTGAATTTAGGCACAAAGTATTCCATAGTAGTTCCACTTTGGCAAAGACATAAGTCATTAGTACTCTAATTGAATTTTGGAATATAAAAATCCTTAGGATCCTGATTTCATTTGGGCATGTCCCCACAAGCAGAAACATGCGTTTCCCTAGGGACAAACAGCAGCAGCACAGTGTGTGCCACTGCTACTTGTTCCCAGGGAGCACTCATGCTACATGCACTCTGGCATGTGTGGCATGTTACCCCGGGTGGGATAGGGAAGGTATGGAAGGTTGGGACCAGCAACTGTGCTGGCCTCAGCAGCTGTACCTGGAGTGCTCATGAAGCAATGGTGATCCTATGGTAGGGAGTCTGGTCAGCAGCTGGAGCATGCAAAAATAGCAGTAGGTTTTAATTGTTGGTAGGTTTTATGCATTTATTTTTTACAGGAATTTGTAGAGGGACTTACCGAAAAAATTATGGAATCTTGTTCCTTTCTTTTAATGTCTATATAATGTCTAAAAGTGTATTAAGTATTGAAGAATTTCAGTTTGGCTCCCTGTCACTGTAGGCCAAATAAAGACTTGCTTCATAATAGTTATTTAATGAAATGTTACCATTTCTTAGACAGACTGACTGTGAATTTCCAGTTTAAATCAGACACCAACATTAGTTGATAGATTTGGGTAGAAGCAAAGCGTGCAAATATTTTTGAATCCCCTATCTTCTCCCTTCTGACATAACCCTTAAGTGGTCACATCGATAGATGATTCTTTAAAGTATAACAATCTATGTAAGATCTGTTTGAAATTTTTTGAGATCCTCTGTATTCAAAATAAAGGTAGAGGAAACTTACAGTCCAGTATATCCAAAGTGCAATTATCTCTTATTAATAGATATTTTTCTATATATCTACTATATTTTATGGACTTTTATTTGACTATATTCATGTTTAAAATACTTTTATTGTATATTTCATTTAGAAAGTCTTCTTTTTATTACAATTTTCAGAAAGTTCAATCAATAATGACATTTTAATTCATTCTTATAATAAAAATCAAATCTATTGAAATGTCTTTCGATTTAGAAATGTTCTCTTTCTTAATTTAGATTAAATGCTTTTTAAAAATGCACATATTGCACTATTATATTTATTATGTTGATTTGTATTAGCCATATGTGGATGCACTGATGTCTAATTTTCATTTAATTTTAACTGAATATATTTATCCCTTACATATTCAATATATATATGTATCACACACGGACTAAGCCCAAATGCAGTTAGAAAATGTACTATAATAAAAAGAGCAAATATTTTCAACATTAGGTGTGCACGCACACACATACATATATGTATGTGTACATATACACGTGCATATTTGTATGTATACATTTGAATTGATGCATACAAATATCCAATGTGTGTGTCAAACTAATTCTCTGATTATACAAATGTGACACATGTATGCATAAATTACACAAATAACATAAAATATTGCTAGTATAGATATTCTAGGCTTTCAAGATATTCTGTATCTACCAGAGGTATTCTGTGATTGTGCCACCTTTACTTTGGTTATCCCTATAGGACTTTCTTCATGAGGAAGCACTCACTGATGTGATTGTATTACACAATTAATCTATATACTATACCTATATTTGTATTTAATCTATATTGTCTCTAATAGTTACTTCATATATTTGCATTCTGCATTTTTATTTTTTCCCTGCAAGAATGCCAATAGGTTTTAATTGTTAATAGGTTTTATGCATTTATTTTTCATAGGTTAGTCTTTATTGATAGGTTTTAGGAGTTTTGGTTGTAACCGTGTTGGTCTAAAGACATAGGCAGACAAGGTTTTTTGTGTAAATGTGATATCTTTTATTAGACCAACTAAATATTTGGAAAATTGTCCTTTGCAAGCTTTTGGGCACAAACACCCTTCTTCAGGCATAGGGAGTCTGCTAGTGTTGTGTGTGCTCTCTTTTGTGCTCAAAAGCTTGCAAAGAACAATTTTTCCAACTATTTAGTTGGTCTATTAAAAGATATCACATTTACCCAAAGAACCTTGTCTGCCTTGTTTTATGCATTTATTTTGCCACACTACTTTAAGACGCTGTTGATCTGGCAAACTGTTTTTAAATTTACACCTATCTATAACAGCAAAAACTACATGCAAATATTTATAAGTTATCCTCAACATGAGGTAGGTATTCTAGTCTTTAGGAAAAGTATGTTCAGTGTGTAAAAAAACTATTTTTCTTGGCTGGGACCATTCACTATAACATTTTGTACTGTACAGTGATAGGATTTTGAGGCCTCATGAATCAAGCTTAAAAATACATTTAAAAATGAAAGGAACAAAGGACAAGCCACAAAAATGTAAATTAATCACTTTGGTCATTAAGTATGACTGAAAAACTGTTTTTCTCAGTTTTAAGACACTTGACAATTATGGAACTGCTAAATTAGAAATTCCTGAAAGGGCACTAGTTTTGAGAATATATTTGAAAATACGTTGATATCTGTCTCTGACCAGAACTTCAAAAGTATGTCATAGACTGGGGGTGGCCAACCTGCGGTACATGTCCCACCAAGTGGCACTGGCAGCCTCTTTGGGGCATGTAGCAGACGGGGAGAGGGGACAGGCAGCACAGTAATAGATAGGGCAGGGAAGCACAGAGACAGACTGGGCAGGAAGCACAGGGCAAGGAAAAGAGCACTGTGGATCAGCAGGGGAAGGGGATAGGAGTGGCACTTGAGGAGGGTACAGGGTTAATTAGCAGCATACCTACATACCCGTATCTACTTCACTGTGATAGACAATGTCAAACTAATAGTCACCATTAAAGGCAAAAGTGCAAATTTATGGTCTCATCCTTCAGTTCTTACCACACTTAGAATGCTGTACCTATGCACAGCCTGCAGGTGAACCACTTTCTGTATTGGCAACCCCAAGTGTACAAAAATCACTAATCAGTGTCCAACATTATGAATTAGTCCTAAAATAATAATAATAATAAAGTTAATCAGGCTTTCTTTTGATTTCTTGCATTTAGGTTGCATATTTTCAACTTTTTCTCTGTAACAATGAAGACATGACAGCTATTGAAACCCCCACAAAAAGCAAGATACTACAATAACAAAGGATTAGATTCCTATATGATGACATGACTCCAGATAATGGAACTTTATGGGGAAAAAAAGCAAGTAATACTATGAGATATATAATACGCTTGCAAAAATTAACAACATTGGCTTGCAAGGTTAATTATCAAGTTGCTGCTCTCACTTCTTTACCAAATGTTTGCAGTCAGTCCCAAAAGTACAGCTACAGTCTCTCAGGTTTAACTGATATCTCTGTGGCTCAGTATGATATCACTTAACTGCAAATATGTACAAATATCTTACAATAAACTTCAGATTATTGACAGAGATACCTAGAATGTTTATTCTTTAGCAGATAATTCATTCAAAATATGTAGTTTTCTTCTATTTCCATACCTTTCCTGGAGGCAGCCAGTGAGTTTCTCAAAAAAATTATATTTGAAATTATTTGCCAGCTAATCCTTAATTCATTGACTATTCACAATTAATTTTCTGTATCTGCACAATATCTGAATTAATGCTGTTGATCAATTTTGTTTGGACATAGGGCATAGTTTGCATTGTTTATGTACATGCACTGAATTAGGGTAACTGTTAGACTTATTCCTGTAAGAATGTGTTTCTAGTGAGACTTTTTGTGTATGTGAAATCCACATTCTCTGTGTATGACCCAGCTTTAATATTGATTTAAAGAAGCTGTTTCTGCAAAACTTCTTTATAGTCAACTTGCCCAATATGGCAAGATTACATGTTTTGGAAACTAAACATGTTTTCTTATGTAATGCAGGAAAACTAAAATTAGCTTACATCCCTAATCATCTGCAAAAACGGTGGGAATAAATTTACCACCTGTAAGACAGGTTATACAGACTATACCACCATGTTTGTAATATGTGTTACCTAGTGTGAGCCATGTTTTTGCCATTTACACCGATCTCACATTAACTTTCTGTGGTGCATTCAATTCTTAAAGCAATCAATATGATGACTACAAATCAATATGATGACTACTAATACCATATACATATGGGTTATGCTCATTATGTTTAAAATGATCACTTCTAAACTACTAGGTCAATGTTACTTGTTTAAGCAGAGTTTGTTTCCCACACAAGTGGCAGTGCACAGACACTTGGGGTATGTACAGACATTTGGATTTGGGGAGGTTAGAGGGAGGTTAGATTGAGTTAAAAATGGCCACCCAATCTAAGGCAAATTGGGATAGATGGGGCTAGCAGAGGGCTTGGTGAGATTTTGGGGGGGTGAGGCTCGTGGGGTTCACAGGGGTGTTAGGGGGATTGGAGGGCTTCCCCCCCAATGAATCAGGGGGTTTTTTTAGGCCCCTGACTCCCACCCACAGATGAATGACCTTCCCAGTGAACCAACCCCACCCTGATCCAGCCTGCCCCTTCCCCCACACCAACTTACTTCTTCAGTTCTTGAAAGGAGCAAACACCAGTAAAACTGGCACTGGGAGTGGCTTGCAGGATGGGGGTTGCTGCAAGCTTGGGAGACTGCTGGCTAGTTCATGGTGGGGAGAGGTTGTCTATATGGGAATGGGGGCTAAAAATAGCCCGGTGTCAAGAAGGAGGGTAGAAATAAGGTAAGCCTGGGTTTGGCACCAATGGCTGGTCATTCCCACCCAAGGGCTAAGAACTGTATAGAAGATCAATTGGATTAATCTTGCTGGACCCAATCTAAGGTAGACTGAGGTACATTTAACTTAGATTGGGTTGGCCATTTTTAGACCGATCTAACCTTCATGAACTTCTGTACGGTTCTCACTTAGATTGACCTAACTAGGGATCTAAGTGTAAAGTCTGCACCTGGGCAAACTAAGTTGGATCCGGTAAACATTTTTAATGTGTTCTAAATTTCCCCTAGCCTCCTCAAACATGTACCCATGGAATTACAATCCTTTGCTTTCTGATCTTCCTGGGGACCTTCCTTACATGAATAGAGATCAGATTAATTCATTATTTGTGACATACTCAACTTGCTTTGCAGTTGAGACTTTGACTAGGAGTCTATCTGGCTACGCTTATGACCTCCTTCTATATGTGTCTTGCTTCAACTGGTTTGCTCTGAGAGAGCAATGCAGAGACTTCAAATTTTGTTGGCTATTATATAAATTGTAAAAGGAATGGAAAAGCTTCATTTAGGGTGGTGTTACAGGTTACCTTTAAACTGTCATAAAGGAACTTAGAATGGAAGCATTCACCCATTAAAAGGTGTTAACTCTTGTTAACCCTTTAAACATTTTAAAATTATGCCAATTCAAGTGAGGATTATCTTTGATCCATTTTACTCAGGTCATTCCATGGTATTGTTAGTCAGTTCTGGATAGATAATACACTATATTTTCATTCCAGCAGTTTCCCAGGATGCACTGTATTTAACTCTTCCTACTCCTTTCTCTGTGGGCAGACTTTCAACTCTACCTCTCAGCGGGGGTCATTCTAGCCTCAAGTCATCACTCCCTCTTACCCCAAGGGAAGCAACCTCAGCATACTTTAAGCACCCAGGTATAGTTCACCAGTTTGTTGCTTGCTCTGGCACCCCCATGCACTCAGCTGACTGGTGATTGGTGAAAGGTGAGCTGTTAAAAAGCCAGTTAACAGGTAATGAGCATGGGCAATTGGCTTTAGCACTGGGCAACCATTTCTCTCCCCACCAACCCAGCCTCTCCCCACTTCTACCAGCCACTGCACCATCACTCAGCTTCCCCTCTCCCATGGTATTAATTTGAACTGAACTGCTATTCATTTTAAATGTATCTGTCCGCACCCACCTCATCCAAATCATGCAGCAAGCCCTCAGGGTTTCAGTTCTGTCCTAATGTGGCATTCATTGACTTTGCTTGGTCTCAGCTCTGCTGCAGTGCTGTGTGCATGCAGCGAGCCCACTGAGTCTCAGCTATGCCCTGGTGTGAGAACTAACCCAGCCTCCCCACCCCCAACCCTGACACACACCCAATCGCAATTAAGTGAAACACACGTAAGATTTCAGTCCTTTTTAAAAAATATATTTTTTCAGTACTTTCTCCCCTCTGCCCATTCACTCCAAACAGTTTTATTTCCAAGACATTTCACCTCCCACCCATCCAGCTCCAGCTGGGTCCTACTGGCTATGCAGTGAGAGAAGTAGCCTCTTAGCTACAGAGGAGGGAGAATGTCGTGGCTCCTGTCCATGCCTCTTCTCATCAGCCTTCTAGCAGCAAGTCACAGTTGTGCAGGTCTGAGATGGCATTAAGCCATATTAAATTATTTTAAAGTTAACCTGTAATAGCACCCTTACTCTGCCATACTCATACTCCTCTGTGTGAACTGCAGCTACCCTCTGGCTAGATCTCATGCCTAGTCTGTATGTACAGTTTTCTTTGGGACTAATACAAGCCATGAGGTTGTATCTGAGGGGTGAATTTCATTCTTATACTTCCAACTGGAAATGTAGTCACCATGCAATATTTTATATAGGAATAGTAGCAAGAGAACCTCTTTTTAACATATATAAAATAAGCCCCCAAATCATAACATTGGAATTCAAGCCATGAAATGCTAGTATGTAAGAAATCCAGCTTTGCTTCAAACATTTCCAGAAATGATTACATGTATTAAATGTAAGAGGTATAGGAAGCTGTTTTGAACCACAGATATCTATCTCCATGGAGAATGGAAGGACCACTTCCAGAAGAGATATAAGGCACAAGCACTGGCTCACAAATGATTTTGTTTCTCATTATTCATATTTCAAGAGATTTTACCCTGCTTATTTCATGGATTTTCAAAATTCTCCCTCTTTTCAGGTCCTATTGTAGTGGAGGCTTCTTCAGGGATTTTCGTTTCTAGGCTACAGAACAGGTTCTACCTATTCCTTAAGGTCTTACATGTATTTTTAAACCTAACCTCTTTTCAAATATGACATTTTCTCTCTCTGATTTGAGAGATGGGGCGGGGTTTGTGAGTAATCTCTTACTTTCTGCTTTAGTTATGAAAAACAATTCAAAGATAAAGTTCTATCATTTTTTACTGGTACTTTAGGCAGAATCAAAGGTTATCTTAATTCATAATTCTTTTATCTCTGAAAGCACCCTATTTAGCTTTTACACCAATTGAAATTCATCTATATAAACTTGCTTTTACTCATGTGATTAAACTTTATATTTCTGGATATATACAATATATTATTTTCCCATTGGAATTCACAGGCCAAATTCAGTAATGATATGTGACACAGGGAATTATGCAAAAGAGTTATCAATAAGCTCATTGTCTCTGAAGAACTTATGGATGCACACCCAGCACAGCTCTAAAATGGATACCATATATCCAGTGTGTACAGAGTGGTCATGGAGTGACTTGTTGCAGCTCTCCATACCATAGTCCTCAGATGGTATAGACATGCCTTTAAGTTCCATTACTTTCTCTACCACTGTCTTTCTGTCATATCCAAGGCAAGTGTTTATTCTTTGTGCCTTGCTCCATCCTTCTGTTGTATAAATTGAGATATTATGAATAGGTATGGCTAAAGTAGGGTGTAAGGGTCGTTCTTGGCCTGAAAGGAGGTGGGCAGTGGGGTCCCACAGGGTTCGGTCCTTGGACCAGTGTTGTTTAATATCTTCATCAGTGATTTGGACAAGGGTATAGTGAGTACCCTCTCCAAGTTCACGGATGATACCAAGTTATGGGGCAAAGTTATTATACTGGAGGGAAGGGAGCAGATAAAGGACAACCTACACAGGTTAGATCAATGAGCGGAATGAAATAGGATGCAATTCAACAAAGTTAAATGTAAGGTACTCCACCTAGGAAGGAGAAATCCCCAGCACACCTGCAGGTTGGGGGATGTCCTCCTTAGCAACTCAGAGGCTGAGAGAGATCTTGGAGTCATAGTTGACTCCAAGATGAACATGAGCCAGCAGTGTAATGAGGCCATCAACAAAGCAAATCGCACCTTGTCGTGTATTGGCAGATGCATGACCAACAGATCAAGGGGAGTGATGCTCCCCCTCTATGCGGCATTAGTCAGGCCTCAGTTGGAGTACTGTGTCCAGTTTTGGGCACTGCACTTCAAGAGGGACACAGAGAATCTGGAGAGGGTTCAGAGGAGGGTCACTCACATGATTAGTGGCCTCTGTGAAAAACCCTAAGAGGGGAGGTTGAGGGATCTGGATCTCTTCAGCCTTTAACAAAAGATGGCTGAGGGGTGACCTTGTAGCCACCTATAAGTTTATCAGGAAGGACAGCAGGGAATTGGGGATGTGCTGTTTACCAGAGAACCCCTAGCAGTAACTAGGGATAATGGGTGCAAACTAGTGGAGAGTAGATTTAGGTTAGACATTAGGAAGAAATTTTTTACAGTAAGGGTCGCCAGAGTCTGGAATGGGCTTCAAGAGAGGTGTTACTATCACCTAACTTGGAGATCTTCAAGAGGAGGCTTGACAATCACCTGGCTGGGGTCATCTGACCTCAGTCCTCTTTCCTGCCAGGGGCAGAGGGTCAGACACAATGGTCCATTGGGTCCCTTCCAACTCTATAATCTATGAATCTATAAAATGAAATTGGAAAGATTACACATCCTGAAAATGTTTATAGTACATATTTTCACACCAAACAGCTTCTGAAATGTTTGTGGTTTTCCTGTCTACTGTTGCAATATATATTACAAAATGGGAAAATATTTAAAATGAGACACATCATTCCTAGAACAGCTTAGTTTAAAAAAATGAAATAACATATATTTTTTAATATAATCTAAAATTTATATTGACCCATAGCTGGAAAATTTGCCTAGAGAACAAAAATACTAAAAAGTAAAACATGCTAGCAAAGAAAATGATTACCGTATTTCATGGTGTATACGTCAAGGTTTGCAGCTAAAATATTTACTTTATATTTCCACCTCAACTTATACACCATGTCAATACTTTTGACCCCCACCCCAGCACTGTCCTGGTCTGATCCCAGCCCTGGCCATACACCTACCTGGACCTGACCTGACCCAACCTTCTTCATCTATCAATAGCGTACCTGTTGCTGGAGGCCATGGGCTCCATGGGCCAGGCCCAGCCCAAGAGCAGTCTGGGGGCTTTGCTGTCACCATGGTGATGCCACTCAGGCAGTCACTGGGCCCATCCCTGTCCTTTAAGAGCAGCATTGCCTGGGCTGTACCAGCTGAGTGCCTAACCCAGCTCTGTCCCCTGTGAGTGGTGCTTGGCCTAGCGCTAAGCCCAGATCCATGTGAATGTCACTGCCTGGGCCACAGCAGCCAAGCACCAAGCTCAGCCCTGTCCCCTGAGAGTGTAGTGTGTGATTGAATGAAATGTTAGCAATATGCAATGCAAGGCCAGAACATGTTAGCTTAGATGACTTGGCATTTAAATAGGTTATGTTTAGATTATGTAATAACAGCGTTATATGGACAATAATACGTTTGGTAGATATATATCTCTATATATATAGATAGATATATAGATATATATAAAGACATGAACTTTTTATATAGTATGTTAAGGATAGTAGTGTGATTGATTGGATGAATGTTTTGAGTGTCTGGAATGTTTAGATTGTGCCTGTGCAAGCAAGAGGAGTTTTGCTAAGGCACTGAATATGCAAGTTACCAGACAATGAACTGATTAACGGATGGCTGAAGATCTAGTCTGTGACTAGGTGCAGAGGAGATAAGCTAAGTAACAGGATAAAGGAGGAATTCTGCATGTCCTGCAATTTAGCTTAAACAACTTTCAAGGCTAAAAGACTGACTTCTATGACAGGAGTGACCTTGAGCTAAAATAACGGAAAGAATGATGAGAAACATCAGCTGGATAGAGACGTGCAGATCAAAAAATACCTCAACTTCAAACAAAGACTTGAAATCCCTATAAAAGTGGGATGCAGCAATGCCAGAGTGGGGATTCACACTCTGTAACATTAGGGAGCACAGGCATGTCTGTTCACCCCCAATCCCACCACCATCACCCTCAATGAACCTGGGCTGGCCACCCAGTGCTAACATTGAGCAAGCAATCTGGAAACTATAACATATCCATAGAGTGTGTTTGTCTGTGTGAATGATTAGTGTGTTTGTCTTTGTGTTTGTCTCTGTGAAGTCTTTGTATGTTTTGGTTTATGTAATCAAAAAATGCAGCACTTTCCCTTATCCCCCCCTTATAAGGTCTCTCTCATGATTTGAGCAATTGGCATTTTGTGTAACACGAGTGGCGCTGTGGCACAAGTTCACTCCCCAAGTGCCTGGCCCACGCTGAAGGCACGCAGGGGCCAATATAAATTGACCTAATATTTCTAATCCAAAAAGTTAGGTTGACTAATACACTGGATCTATGAAACTCCTATCTTTTTAGATCAGAAAACTGGGATCAACTATACACTATGCCAACCTGTACACCATGAGGTACAGTAACAGCAAATATTATTTACATTGGTATTTATGAAGGACTTAAGAATGGAAGTTTTTCAATGGAAAGTGAAATTAATTATTTTCCAATTAATATAAAGGGGTAACATAACTTGCTTTAAGCTTCTATATTCAGGAAGGAACTTCAGGATTATGCTACTATAAAAAAAACAGTAATAAGAGAGAGAGAGTTAGAGAGAGTTCTGTTGAACACAAAACAGCCCTCCATATATTTATTGCTGATGAATCTGTAATAGTTAAACAAAGGGTGCTGTACAAAGCACATGATTGACATCTTCAGCGTCCATGTATGAATTGTATACACCATCCATGAAGAAATAATTGTATTTAATCTTCTGTCTCTTTTCATAAATAGCCCTGTCTTGGGAAGAGCATCACTTCTGTACAAATAAGAAAAAGAGAATTGATATTAACATTGTTAAGCTGTCCTGCTTACATACTCATAAGACTTATACACCTGAACTTTAGAAAGAAGAATATGTCATGCTGAACTGAATGGTCTGAATTGGTGAAACTGAAACATGACATGACATAAGTCATGAAATACTACCTTGGGAACTTGTTCCCTTGTAGTAAACTTCAGACTACAGTACAATGAGTACAGCAAATTCTCTATTTTATGCGGCATTATATATTGGGAGAAAATTGTCAGCAGTGTAATAAAGGTAAATCATATTGTTTGGAGCACTCAAGCTTTTATTATATTTACTAAAGAAATAAACAATTTAACACTAAATACCTACAAATGTTCCAAATCCCACATTAAACAAAAGATATTTGAAAAAGATTTAAAACAGTTATTTTAGAACAATGAATACATAATCTGTTGTAGATACAACAGTTATTCAAAGGAAACTTTCACCTACAGTGACTGTTCCTTTATAATTGTTATGCTCAGTTAGGCATAGGCCAGACATTTCTAAAGTGTTAATCTGCACAGTTGGGGCTAATACTAAAACAGCTCAGCATTAAATAGAAAACGGAACAAACTCCTAGTTGGAATAATGCCATTGTTTCCAATAACATTGTGCCAGTAGAGGGTGCCTAGAGCTAACCCTATACATAATTTCTGTCCAGAAGTCAACATGGTCACAATTATAGATTTGTGTATTTCAAGACTGTACTTTACTAGTGCATGGGAAACACAGATGAAAATAGACTTTCGTGGCATGACATGGTTGAGGAAATTGTTTGGGAGAGACGTAGTCAGCCATGTTCGTCTGAATTCAGGTAGAAGGCTGGGTAGATTTGCATCTTACAGACTAACCAAAATGTGTGTGTGTGTATGTGTGTGTGCGCGCACGCGTGTGCACCTTTGCTATGTAACAAAGAAAATTAAAAAAATGGTTGTCAATTCTGCTACATGTTATAGGGATTCCCACCAAAGAAGTCTGGTAATGGGATGTTGTAAACTGGTGCATCGTCCAGGGCTGTGCAAAATTTCTATGAGCGTTTAATTTCAAAGCTGTTTTTATGCATTTTGAGCTCAAAACAGCAAAATCAAAACAAAACAAAAGGCTTTGAAACAGCTTCAAAATGAAATGAGGGCATTTGAAAGTTTCAGAATGTTTCAAGTTTTGAAGCAGTACGGTGGCAGGAGGCAGGGGAGAGCTAGGGCTGCACTCTGAGCGGTGCTGCCAGCCCCACAGAGCTCAGCCCAGTGGTAGGAGATGGCAGGAGAGCCAGTGATGGAGCTGCTCAGAGTGCAGCCCTGGCTCTAAGCACAGACCTGGCCAGTGGCTCTCCCCGACCTCCTGCCACCAGGCTCAGCTCTGTGGGCTGCAGAGCCTCCCACTGCCAGGCTGTGCTCACCAGGGCTGTGCTCTGAGCAGCTCTACCACTGGCTCTCCTGCTGCCTCCCACTACCGGGCTGAGCTCCATGGGGCTGGTTCCAAGCACAGCCCTGGTGAGCACAGCCCAGCAGCTGGAGGCTCTGCAGCCCCATGGAGCTGAATGGTGGGAGGTGGAGGGAGAGCCAGTAGCAGAGCCGCTTGGAGCGCAGGCCTGGTTCTGAGTGCAGCCCTGGCCAGTGGCTCTCCCCTGTCCCCCACTGCCAGGCTCAGCTCCGTGGGGCTGGTGGAGCCTGGTGGCAGGAGATGGGGAAGAGCCATGACTGTTCTCCAAGCGGCTCCACCAGCTCCATGGAGCTCAGCACGGTGGCAGGAGGCAGGGAGAGACATGGCTGCACTCCAAGTGACTCCACCAGCCCCACAGAGCTCAACCTGCCCTCCCAGCATTGCTGGACTCTTCCTGGGGGCATGGGCCCCCAGATCTGCATGCAGGATGACAGGAGGCTGCCGCTGCTGGCAAGTGACACGAGTTTTGCTTTTTGCAGTTAGAGGTGCAGTTTCCCAGAAATCCCTGCACCTGTCTCCTTGAAACTTGGCAGGCTTCATGCCCTCAGAAGAGGCTACCATCCCTGCAATTTTGCATCTGAATCAGGCAAGAAATGACAAAGTTATAGGCATTTTCATGATTCCCCAATGTAGCCTATGGGCAAAACATCAAAATGCATCGAAACAGTGAAACAGTTTTGACTAAACGAAATGGAACAGCACTTCAAAATTAAATGAAAGGATGAAATGAAACACTGTCCCTTAGAAATCGCGAAACAGAAGTAGAAATGAAACAATGCTGTTTTGCACAGCCCTAATATCTTCTACCCTTTTGGTGTCTTCCACCGTTCCCATCAGCCTCGACTGCCATTAGCCACTTATAAATTCCTAATGGAAAATAAATCCTGTCACTTTGGTCAATGTATTGTTGGGGATTTTCTAATTTTTGCAATACTATGATTCTTATCTTTTTAAAGGACATATTAAGGACAGTATTTTGGAGTGCATTCCACTATTGAAAACACACACTCAAAACAAAAATATAAATATAAATAAAATATTTCTCTCTGAAGAAAATTGAAATAAAAGCAGCATATGGCACTGTAACTCATAATCACTGTAGTGCAATTCTATTTTCATCAAGTTTTTCTATGACTTTTGTTGGTAAATTTGTAGGCATTGAAAAGTACACAAAATAGCTCCAAATCAGCGAAGATGTCTGATTATTTTATCCCAGAGTAATACTTGTAGAAAGACAATGATAGTTATTCATAAAAGAATTTCACAAAAAGTGCAGTTATATATTTTCACAATTCCAATATTAATAAAAATGTCAGCACTAGTTCACTTACACATTTTAAGATAGTTTTACTGAGCTACAGTATGGTAGAGGATTAAGATGAGAAATTGAAAAATAGCCCGCAGTGTCTGATAAGAATAATGCTTCACAAGAAAAGTATGGTTTCAGGTTTTGTTTAGCATGCTAAACCTGATTTTTGTTGCTCTTTATTCAGTCTTTTCCTCCTGTCACAATGAAACCTTTATCTTTGAAGTAAACTAAATTTAACATCCTGAATGCAGCCAGCAGGGAGCAATACATGAAGCTCATGAAATGAGATAATGGAGATATGCCAAAACAACCTGATATTGATTTGAATATTTCTGGCTCACAAAAAGCAGTCTGTTATCTCTGCTTTTCATGCTTTCACTTGCGCACACAATTTATTTCAATCCCACTCCTGCTCCTGTTAAAACCAATGGCTTTAATTGGTGTCAATGAGGCTATGATTAAGCACTAAAGGTCATTACTACACTATCTTTCAAGTGGACTTGGAAGAATTTGAAATGAATCATTAGAGAATTTTGCATAATTATGCTTAATTCTGTAGTATGTGCTATCAGTTTAGTTCCCTCTGAGGACCCCTCTACATGCTATATTTATACCACAATGAACATGTTAAGTGTAGCATAAATAGGAAGGGTGCTACATGTGCACCTGATTTAAAGTTGCAGAAAATGAGGAACAAGCTATAAAAATGTTCTGCATATAATGGAGAATATTTGTATGGCTCATTTGTATGGCACCTTAAATTTAACAGTAGCTGAGAATGAACTGATTTTTGTCCCCACCAGAGGCTGGGTGGGGGGAAGTCAAAGGGCTTCCCCCACCTTTGATTTTAAAACCTGTGGGCAGCCCTGGATGGGTTACCTGGGCTAGGGAAATAGAGGCTTTCAGTAGGGGGCAGGCTTTGGCTTACCCTGCTGGGGCTTTAAACCAGGTACAGAGGATCATGGGGGAGCAGAGGCTTCCCTGCACCAGAATTCCCTACCAGAGCTGGGAGGCAAGGAGAAGAAGTCTCTGTTCTCAGGCTCTGGGACTTTAATTCCTGTGCCAGGCAGCTCCTGGTATGGAGGTGGGCAGAAGTCTTTGGCATCATGCCTCATTACAAGGAGTTAGAAATGGTGATTGGAGTAGAGGAATAGGACATACATGTAATGGTTTTGGGAAGAAGAGAATACAAAAAGGCAATTGGACAAGGAACTGTGACATTGCTACTTCACAGCGGTGCAGATATGGATAGTTGGGGGCTGGGGAGGTGATTTAGGCTGGTTGAATGTGACTTCCATGGTTGACCCTGAATATGAATATAGACAAAACCTTAATGTCCAAGAATAGCAGAAAGTGGAACTGACAGTCATCCACTGAATTTGAATAGTTCAAGGAACATGTTGGGGCTATGCAATTTCCTTTCATTCTAGGCTTGTAGCACATCACATCATTGGGGTAATTTCCACTTGTGGGAATCTGCTATGGATTCTACCAGTGCCCAGCTTTTGGTTCATGAAAAATATTCATCTTGGGCTCACAGATATTGTGCGGAGTATATCAAGCCACAATAACATGTTCAGGGTTTAATATGTTGGTATACAGGTTGTTTTTTAAACAAGAGCACCTTCTTGCATTCAATCCTCCAAACGCACATTCTACCATTATTCTACAAGTGCTAAGAGTATAAGTGAAAGGTCTGTGAAGGTCTCAGGGTATGGCTTTGTAAGTGATGGCAGGAGTCACTACACATGACATCTACACATGTGCTTTCATGGGCAGTAGACTATTGTACTGAGCATTAAAGGGTCACGTAAAAAAGTGACTTATTCTAATGCACATTGAGCATCACTAAAAAAGCATCAAATGAACTACTGCGCATTAGCACAGCCTAATGTGCGTTAACTTAGTACCTCACATTGGAGGTACTAAATTTAATGTGCACTAGAAAAGTCAAATTAAACTATGTTACGTACCTACTGTCTCCAAAATTAACCATGAGCACCTGCTCCCTATTGATTGTGATGTCACTGGGAGTGAATAAGATCGAAGCAGGTAAACTGTCCATTTCAGAAACCTGGCATCAAGTACATTTTAAGTGTTACTTAGTTTTATGTGCCTGAATGATCCCTGTTGTCCACCAAGCCTTATAGTACAAGGTAGTGGTACTCTCTGTGGCTAAAATGTTCTCAGAAGAAGAAAAGAAAAGGTATTGTGTGAGTCTCAAGCCTTTCAGAAAAACTCTAAGATCTGGAAGGTACAAAAGATGTATATTTTAAGTAGTCTTCATGAATTATTTTAGAGGTAATTCCATTAATTTAACCAACTGGGAGCAGAGAACCACAGATAGATAATTTAATATAACAAATGGGAACATAAAACTTTAAAATCTAGCAATTTATTTAATGCCTGGTTTTGATTTGATCCTCTCAGAATTGCTTTGCACCAAAGGTTACAACAGTAGCTTTCATCATTCAGTGCATTGCCTGGAGGGGGAAAGATTGTTATCAGGGAATTTGATGGGGCAAATCAAAATAAAAAAATATTGGGAAAGTAGATTTCTTGAAGATAATGCATAACATGACAGCACACAGATTCAGAATATCTTTGGATTAGCACGTAATCTTTGTACCTACTTCTCCCTGTGGGTGGATGAGCTGAGAAAAATGCCTACATCTTTCGCATAATTGCTTGTTAACTGAGAAGATTGGATCAGTAAACAGTTTACATTCATGGTTTTTTTTAAAGTCTTGAATGCTTTAGACAGCCTTTTATATTTATATTTGAGAAGCCATAGGTTTTTTTCTTTCCTCAGGAATAATACTTATTTCACTGGTAAGATGAGAGAGTGACAGCTCTAGACTCCTATAGCATGCTATGATATTAAGAGACTCTTGTACTTGTCAGGGACTCATTTAATAGTCTGCCCTTTGACTTCAGTGGGACAAGTCACCTATTTAGCCAATAGGCCATGCTATCAATTATTTGGTAGGATGAAGACAAGACAAGACAAGACAAGACATTGCTGAAAATAACTGTGGAAGCTGATGTATTTAGAGGAGAAATGTATAATTTAAGGGGATGGGACTACATAGCCAGAATAATTATTTTAGGGTTTTAATCTTAATTAAGCCTTCTGTCTTGCAGTGGGATATAGACAAAGTACACACATCTTAATTCAGAATCAGGGCTTTTACTTGTTGATTGTGATGAGACCAAGGATAAATGAGGGCTGAAACAGATGGTTCAAGAAAGTCTGTACAATCTGAATTGTTCTGAGTTATTTATTTATTTGTATATGCGATACAGCAACCAAATGACAGAACAAGCTATAAACATCCTATAAACAACAGAATTGAGGAATAAGGTTAGAGAGTCATAACTTTAGATTTGATATTCATTGCAAGGCATAGTTAGAGCAGCCTCGTGTAGGTCTCCAATGCAACCATTAAAATGATAAATAGGACGTTCTTCCATGATGTGTGCTATCATTTGGATTTTGCCACACTCACACTTGGGGGTCTGAGTGATAGAGGGAGACCTAGGGTTACCTTTGACTCCACTGCTTGGATGTAGACTTCAGTGTTACAAGTTAGGAGGATTTTTCAAGCCACATTGGGAAAAATTTCTTATCACTTTGGCAGACTGGCCATCCCAGGGACAGCAGATCAACAGCAAGAGGAAAAAGCATCATGGTCTTGTCTGTGTTTTCATTGTTTTAAGGTGTTTTACATTCTTTGGGCTCTGATCTGCAATTTGGGTCTTCTTATGGCTAGTTGAATATTGGAGGTCTGCTAGATATATGATAGGCAAATGAAGAGTCTCCTATGCCAAGGAGAAAAAGGAGACTGGAGGTAATTATTAACTTGCATATGTACTATATTCATTTGTATTCTACAATGAACTCATCCTTGGGGTTCCTCATCCTTTCTATGGCTACGTCAATTCAAGATACTCATCTGAAAGCAGCAATACTGGGCAGGCTGCCTCTGAAACTACAAACAGCATAACCACATCCATGCAGTGTTTAAGGCAGGCCCACCCCAGCATTAATTCACTCTACAGCACTGCATAGATGTAGTTTCACTGCTTTCAGGTTAGGAGCAGTTTGTCTTGAACAGGAAAGTATGTATTATGGTGCTGCTGCCAGGTAGGTGTGGCTATAGTCTTGATTTGACTGTAAGCAATATGGGGAAAATTTTGTCTGATGCAGGCCCACTGTCAATGTCTAACAAAAAAAATAAAATTATGCTCTCAAGATGCCTGTTAGTAATTTTGCCAATAGCTTATTTGCCTTTAATCCTACCTTTCAGGGACAGTTCTTCAAAAAGTTGTGTTGAGGCAGCTCTGACTCTGTTTGGAGTCCTTGGATCTCCTTGATCTGTTTCAATAGATCTGAAGAGAAACTGAATCACTGCCATTGGACACTGATCTCCTTATAGTAGTGGGCAAAGGTCAAGTATTCACGCTCATTTTTACCTAAGTCAGCAGAATCCTTTTATCCCAGCCAACATATTTTAATGATGTCTGGTGTAGGTAAAGCATGAATTTAATCAGCATTCATTTTAATTTATTATTTTTGTTCACCTTGTAACTTCTGTCTAAAGGCTTGCTCAGCTAGCATAAGGCTAATTTGCCATAAAACTTGAGATTTAGCACATTGATCAACCTTAAATCTTAGCTATGGTGACATAACTGAAACGATCCTTGTATTTCAACATAATTGCAGCCTTACATGATTCCTTTAAGTGTGTCAATTAGGATAGGTTATTTCATACAGAAGGGGCAAGAAGGATCAGTTAAATATATAAATTCACAAATTCCAGTAAACAAAAGGTTGTAGCCTACCTGAATGTACTTTATACCAACAGACTTTAACATTGCAATGGTTTAATGCTTATTAGATTCCAGAGCAACACAATCTTACTATGTTAAAACTAGTAGGCAGGCTGTGAGTTTAATATGGTGACTATTTATCATCAGAAAACTCAGAACTAAAGCCAGTTATGCGGTCTGAAAAAGACTTTCAGTTATCTTCATAGCTTTTAACTCAGAATACTAGTCTGTAACATGAAACATGTTTCTGGAGTTAATTTCAACTCAGAATGCAGTATAAATTACTGCATTGCATAGACTGGGCTGAAAAAGGAATAGTGCTTATTTAACATCTATTTAAGCATATTTGAAAATCTACAATGAATTAAAGGTATTGTCAGGCTAATTTTCTTGCAAATTTCTGCATAACAAAAGTTTTGTTTTGCTTGTTTTCTAAGAAGCACTGGGTACTAATTTTCTTAGCCTAACATCATCTTCTGTTGCATTTGAGGAACAGATTTTTGGAAGGACAAACTTTGAAAAGCTATCATTATCTGAAAAATAAATCATATAAAATTTCAAGAACTCTTAACTTTATTGGAAAAGATACACTGAGACAGCCATACCTTTCAATAGGAATGATCAAGTTTTCACCTCTGAGTATGTGAAAAAAAAAATGTAATATTATTAAAGACTAATAAAAAAAAATTAAAAGGCAAAACCCTAAGGCATACAAATTAGTGACCCAGTTAGTGGCACAAATATATTTCTTATAGACTGGTTGAAATCAAGTTTCATGTAAAGTATTCATGTAAGGAATACCACAGGGAGAAGGTGAATATGTTATACAGTATAGCAACCCAGGCAGGTTTAGAATTTTATGTTTTGTTATTATTAATTTTAAGCACAATTGGGGCATTTTACAGAGGATGCATGGGTTTATATGGCACACATTCCTGATGCTATTCAAGAACCATTGTTCCCAGACTAGAGCGGATGCATCTTTGGGGCCTTCGTAGAAGCCTTTTGGTAGGGGAACTAGCTTCCATCAGATATGGAGTTAAGGCCAAAAATGGTTCACTTTAAAGTAAAGTCCAGATCTTGTTTCTCGATGCTCCTTTTCCTTTGAGACTCCACAAAGCCCCTTAAAGCAGGGTCTTGGAGCCTAATCTTAGCTATTCTTGAGGAAATAACTGGAAAAGAGGAACGAAGGAAGGAAAACTGAAGGCTTACTGATATCTTTTATCAACTCCTGTACTATAGTGATGAGTGTCTCAGAAATACATAACTTATTGAGATTAATTAAAAAATTATTTTTGTATCACAGTATTTTTTTTCCATATTTTGGCCGTGTCATTTGGTTTGTTGTTATACATCATTTTCTCTTTAAAACTGGAAAAAAAATCTGCATTTTCCTATCTGTAAGTCCGGTCTGAAAAGGCTGTTTTTCCATGGGCACCCTAAATAACCCTATTAAGAAGAAGTAGATCAGAGAAAGCCTCCATGAAGTTCATCCTATAAGACAGGCAGCTGTGCCTTGCACATGCTCTGCATATTCAGCTGGCAATTTCCATAAATACCTTCAAAAATGAGGGGAGAAAAAGAGTTTAGCCAAACAGCCTCATCATTAAAATATCAGTGTTGGATAAAAGAGAATTAAGCAGTTTATGGAAAGAGTAACCCATAAACACAGCACAGTATGGAATTTTCAATACGTGCAGGTCATGCATGTAGAGATTTTTTTTACATGTTACTAACATTTATTGTAATAAAGGAAATAACTCTAAACTATCCATTTGCATGAGTAATGCTATCTATAAAAGCAATCAAAATAAAAATCAGATAACCTTAACTATACTCAGGCTGATAGAGAACACTCTAATCATTCTATTTTAAATGGTTTGATTTCAATTAAATTGGAAAAAAAAATTAAGAACTTCACCATTTACAGTACTTGAGTGAATACGATTTATGCAATCTCAACTAACACCCCATTAGGAGTGTTCTCTGTAAGAAACCATAGTGATTAAATCATTGCTTGTATTAGCAGAATATACCCTGTGAGAGTGAGCATTCCCATTACTATTAGAAGCTTTGATGGGATTTTAAACAATTAAAAGCATCAACAGATTTTATGGACACTAAAGATTTCTAAGCCAGAAATGTTTTAAAATGGGTTATAAATGTATGTAATGCTACTATACTTTTACTTTAATATCTTACACTTCTTCTCTGGTTCAGTAACATGGATACCAGTTACAACCACACTTTTAGTCATTAGATTTCAGTTCTGCAGTCCAGTCCTTCCAGTGCTGGCCATTAATCTAGTTTCATATAACCTAGCTCCCTTCCATCTTTTCATCCCCAAAGGAAGCGTCCTTTTCAATAAGTGATTCCTAAACTGACATCCGGAAACTCATTTCTCCTCATTGTGGTTACATTTCCTAAAAGGATTGATATCACCGTAGTGGAAAAGAAACAAAATAGGCAGAACATCCTCTCAGCTTTTCTTCTGATTTTTCTAGCTTAGTTACATAAAACAAAAACAGATAAAGGCACCTCTTATACTTACATTTCTTACTAACTTTCATGCATTATAGATCTGTTAATGACTACTGGAAAGAATGGTTGAAGATCAGATGTTTCCTTTGGCATCTCTAAACCAATAAATGGTGGATGCCAGGGTGCATTGAATAGAGAATAGATCACTAGAGATATCTATTTCAATGCATTCCTATGTATCCTCCACTTCTGCATACTGTAAGAGATAGAATACTGGGATAGATAGACTATTTGTGTGATCCAGTATGGCACCTCTTATATTCTTATGGACTCTTCAATCTTTAATATTTCCCTCCTTAAGCAAGAAGAGAGAGATTCCCATGCATACATGTGCGTACATGTTGGCAGACACAAAACTAATATAGGTTCACTAATCAATATTAAATGGGCTTATATACCAGCAATATTGCCCATTGCATGTGGATGAAGAGATCCATCTGCAGAGACCCAGTGCCAGACTGGAACCATAAATTGTCCATAACTCAAAGTTGAAGTAAGATTATGTAACCTGTGTCTTCTTTCCTTAATCTGTTTTGAAATTATGTGGGGCAGAGATGACAGATGTCTGGATAAGCTTATGAGCTTTATATTCTTGTCAGACTAGTTTATATCTTTGTATTTATTTTTCAAAAGTTACTATCATTTTCCAGTAAAATAGGAAGAGTATAATTCAAAATAAGAATGAATAGTGTAGAAAGTCTCAAAATGGAAAATTGGCTTTAATTCAAATGTCTTCAGTAGTAAATGTTTATATAAATATACCATATTTTAACTATTCCCTGAACTGTCTGTATCAATACATATCACTCCATTAATTGTTTGCTGTTTCATCTTCACTATTTGTTAATGCTCAGCTAAATGCTATGGTATAGCACTTTTCAGTTACCCTAGTAAAAATCCAAAGTTATTTATTGATGCTTATGGAGTAATTCCAGATCTATTGCACAGAGGTGATTAGCTGTACTAGTCTGAGGTCAAAGCAGGATGGTACCTTGGAGGAACTAAGTTCTCTTCACCAGGGAGACGAACTGATTCAGAGTCATGATCCTCCCTCTAACAGGGGACCTTCTCGGGGCTGACTTCCCAGTGGCCCGCCCACCTGTTTCTGGGTTACCCACCTGTGTTCTCCCCCATCACACCTTGTTGGTATAATCAATTAATAGATGTTAATTAAGCAGGAGGCTGCCCAATTCCTGCCCGGATGCCAGGGGGCACTATCTGCGGCTCCAATCCTCCCCTACACTGCAGCCCAAGTCTCGCAGATGGCATCTCGGTGTTATCACAAATCACCGGCCCCCACTCTGGGCCCCAGAATCCTCCTAATTGAACCCCACCTGGATTCCTCTCATCAGGCGGTCTCATCCGCCTTCACACCGGGCAGCATAGCTCCCTGAACTGCTTCCCCTTCTGGTGTGATCCCCCCACCTGGACCTTCAGCTCACTAGCCCTGGCCCACCTCCAGGTCAGCCGGAACCCCAGGCCCACAGCTCTTGGGCATTCCTCATGGCGGGCCCCCCGCCCTTCAACCCTTCCGGTCCTGGCCCCAGCATGGACCAGTCAGGGGAAGTTCAGACAGGCCTGAGTCTATGGCCTTTTCTCTCCTTTTCTGCTCTGCTGATCAGAGCAGGTTCTGTGTTTGGTTTGGTTGATTTTAATGGCTGCAGTTTTGATACTGTATTTTAAGTACAGGAAAACCTGCAGTAGGTGTGCATTCCCTGAGGTGTGCGTTCCATTTGGTGGGTTATAATATGACATAATATAACATATAATATAACAGATACAGTTATAATATAAAGACTGGCTTCCAGATCCACTGTTACAAGAATTGGCTGAATACATAGTAAGTACATTATAAAACAGCATATTTATCCCGCTGATAGATTTAAGGAAATGTTTTGAGGGTAGATTTCTGACACAAGAAATTGAAACCGTTCCTTTGGAGTTATTATTGGTTTATTTGTAAGTCCATCTTACTTCATGGATAATTGACCTGAAAAGATAAGTTTATAACAGAATTGCTGGTAAGGAAATTGGGTGTTCTTTTTGTCTTCCTAGTAGATAGAAGTGGTGTTTAGATTTTTGCAAAATCTAAAATTGACTATGTTTACTTTTTCAACAGTATTACAAAAAGATATATGAAGAAAACTATTTTATTTAAGTTTTAAATTTATTTTTAGCATACGTGTAACTAACCATTTCTTCAGAAAAAAATTAATGTTTTCTGGTTTGTGAAAGTTAAAACTGTCCGTGACTTGCTTTTTTATGGTATTGTAAAGAAAGCTAAATTGGATAACACATAAATTAGTTTGATATCTTTCCTTATCTTTACGGTCTTTCATGAATTATCTTTTATGCTATCTTTACTTATGTAGTCACTTGTATTTAGAACTCATTTTCTGACCACATTCCTCTTTCAAATGTTATTCCTCAATTCTGTATTTGTAAACTTTGATTAAATGTGGACTGAATCTTTAACCAAAATAAAGCAGTGTTCAAATTACTGCTGGGGGGGGGGGGATGATGGTTTCCCAATGCTATTCTTCCTCCCCAGACTTACTAATAGGTTAATTGATCTTCCACAATTACTTATGCAACCATAGGTTTCCTTTAAATTATACTTGCTTGTAACAACCCTAGAATGTCATCCAGAAATTATTAGCATGTACCCTCTTTCCCATTTTTATCTGTTTTCTAACATGTGAATGGACAAGGAGCAGAAGGTGATGCAGGATTCCCTGTGAGGATTTCCTCATGACAAATACATTCTCAGGTGACCATTTAGAACAAGCATTATCTCCTTTTCCAGGTCTTCAGTAGAGAAATGGGAACCTCAAAGATCCGATGATCCGGCAAAGTATTCCTAATGTATTCAAAACTAATTTTAACAGCATAAATAATTATGAGTCACCAACAGCTATGTGCTAACTTCTAAAATGTCCATTACATACTACCTTCTTCACCTGAATGCTGTATTACTTACCCATTCTCAAGATAAGTTCTGCCCATTTTCCTCCCATTTGTAAGTTTGTTCATTTACTTGAAGTAAACACTTGAAAAAAAATCATCCTATCTTTTTTACTTCAAAAAATCATCTTATCTCTTATTTCTTCTTGCTGATACTTTTGACACCAACAACATGTAGAAGAAATGCTACATTTTATACCTGATAATACTTCTAATATTATACTCTGGTCAGAACTGACTCCATTTTCTCCCTCTGTTCATGAGACGCTCACCAGCCTAATTTAATGCTGTTAACCTCTTTTATGCATTCAGTCATGATAAACTGATCTAATTCTGAACAAGACCTTATGTTTCAGCTATTTTTATTGGACCAAGGGTTTAAAATTTAATTTACATGCACCTCAGTTTTCTGATTGTTGGCACTCATGATGAAAATTGAATACAGAAGCAGAGTGCCAATATTCAGATACCAGCATGTTCATTAAGTTTTAAAGTAAAATCCAGATCTACTAACACCAAGCAGGGGTCAGCAAACTTAGGAGAAAAAAATGATTTTTTCCATCAGATTGGCTGCAACAATAGACATTGCCCATTACACTATTGTCTCTTAGTGCAAGTTCGTCATCTTCAGACTAGGATAATGAACTTCATTATAAACATGTTTTTTTCAGCATGAAGTTTTCTATACTATTCAAAATATTTTTCTTTCAAGGCAAGCATCAGAGTGAGATATCAGTATGAAAAATATGTAAGTGTTACAAAATAACTGTTTCAGGGTATAGGTTGTAGCTGTGTTGGTCTAAAGACATAGGTAGACAAAGTTCTTTGGGTAAATCTAATATCTTTTATTAGGCCAACTCAAATAGTTGGAAAAAATCTCTGCAAGCTTTTGGGGACAAGTACCCTTTTTCAGGTTGAAGAAGCATCTGTAGTTGGTGTGTGCTCTTCCTGGGTAGAATGAACAGTAAAGAAGGTAGAGGCTGGTATGCATGCAAGAAAGGCAGTCAGTGAAGATGTCAATTGAGGAGTCAGTGGGTGAGAGATAGGTTAGGGGCTGGCGGGGAATGAGAATGAGTATAGATGGTAAATAGTGGAGAGGTACCTGGGGAGTCAGATGTTAGACAGGTTATAATGTGTCATAAATCCAATGTCTATATTTAGTCCACGTTTTTTTGTATCCAGGAGGTTGATGAAGTGATGTTCATAGCCTCGTCTGTGACAGGTGTTTTGTAAATTCCCATTGAGGATTAGAATTGAGAGATTGGAGAGAGAGTGTTTTTTTGTGTGAGAAATATGCCCCCACAGGTAATTGGGTATTCTTGTCTTGGATATCAATACCTTTGATATCCAAGACAAGAATACCCAAATACCTGTGGGGGCATATTTCTGACACAAAAACCATTCTCTCTCCAAAACCTAAATGTTATCCTTCAAAAGTTGTTTTCAGTTTTAAGTAAATAGTTCATAGAGTGATCGAAATTATTTGGATTGCTCCATCACCTGTAGTTATGAGCAAAACATGGTCTGAGATGCAGTAACTGGGAGCGCACTTGCCAAGGGGATGTAACCTGCAGTAGGGAAGGAGAATTAGACTGGTCAGAGAAAGCCACATTAAGTAGCATAAGGTTTAAATGATTTACCTATTCCTTATCAACAAACTTTCTTTTCCACATCAGTTTTCACAATTTTAACACATTTCACAACTGTTGAAGTAAAGTAGTGATTCAAAGCACTATGTCCTATAATGGATTAAAATATAAAATGGTGTTTAGAGTAGGGCTGTGTGAAGCTTCAGTGCTTGATTCGATTCGGCAGAGATTCGGCCCGATTAGGTGGCTGAATATCCAAATCTGAATTGAATCAGGGGACCCTTTCATCTCTCCGAATCGAATCTGAACCCTCTGAATCTATTTGGAGAGATTCAGAAAGATTCAGAGATTTGGACATAGAGACAGCTTTAAATGTTTCATCTACATTCCTCTAGGTAGCAGGGGCTTGTGAATGCTGCAATCCTGGGGTGAATGGAGAGTCCCACAGAAGCACAGGGGACTCCCCAGCACACTCAGCAGCAGGCCCAGAAGTGGACCAGAAGCACTTCTGGTCCACTTCCAGGTCCACTGGGTAGCATACTGGGGGCCCCCCTGCAACCCCCCCCAATTCAGCAACAGGTGCCTCCTGGGTCGGGGGCACCCAGGATCCCCCTGTAGCTGATCGACGAGCTAAGGGGGTGTGGGGGGCCTCCCCTGCATGCTCCCTGGGAGACCCAGAAGTGGACCAGAAGTACTTCCTGCCGAGCATGTGATGGGCCCCCCACACTCCTGTGGGATGCTCTATCTATCCAAGCATCGCAGCGATCATGAATTGTGCTGGTACCTCAAGGTATGTAGAAAAAACTTTTAAAGCTGTGTCTATGTCCAAATTGCTGATTCTCCGAATCAGTATCAGATCTTCAGATTCAGATTCAGTCGAATCAAATCAGGGACAGTGATCCAAATCAACGAATCAAATCATTGTCCCTGATTCAGGCCAAATCCAAATCCAAAACTAAATCGAATAGGGCCTGCTTGGCACACCTCTAGTTTACAGCATTAAAATAAGGAGGGCCACCCGCTTGGTGAGAGGGCAGTAGGACAGGCCCTATGAGGAGAGACTGAAGGACCTGAACCTGTTCAGCCTCAGCAAGAGGAGGCTGAGAAGGGTCCTGGTGGCTTCCTACAAGCTCATCAGGGGGGATCAATAGCAAATAGGCAGAGCCCTTTTCTCCCCAGCACCACCTGGGGTGACAAGGAACAATGGTCATAAGCTGATGGAGAATAGGTTTAGGTTAGAGATCAGAAGGCAATATTTTACAGTTAGGGTGGCCAAAATCTGGAACCAACTTCCCAGGGAAGTGGTCCTCGCCCCTACCTTCGGCAAATTCAAGAGGAGGTTGGATGATCACCTGTCTGGGGTCTTGTGAACCCAGCATTCATTCCTGCCTGTGGCAGGGGTCAGGCTAGTTGATCTGTCCAGGTCCCTCCTGACGCTAGCTACTATGAAACTATGAAACTATGAGCTTATGTATCTGGTACTTTTGAAGTAAGCATTTTGTTCTGGAGTATGTTTCATAAAGCATCAAACATGCTGTAAAAAATATCTGATTTAACCTAATAACTTTCTAGGTATTAAAGTCAAGCTGACTCATATATAGTTCTCTGGTCCTCCACAGGGAGGCCGATTAGCCCTTCCCCAGTACTCTGGGACCTTCCATGTCATCCATTATGTTATAAATATTGTTGCTACTGGTTCTGACATTTCTTCAGCTTGTTCTTTCAGCAGCTTGGGCTGAATTTCACCAGGCCTTGCCAACTTAAATTCATTCAAGTTTGTCTAAAGCTCTTTCATGTGCTCTTTATTATCTTGATGAACAGTCCTTATCCTTCTTAGCTATTTGGCCACAGTTTATTTTTCTTGTAACGACTGAAGTCATTGAGCAGCTGTGCTATCTTTATTTCTTCATTAATAGATCACCTTCACTATTGAACAATGCACCCATCATTCCATTGGTCTTACATTTCTGTCTGGCATATTTATAGAACCTCCTCTTATTTTCTATAACATCCCTTGCCACTGTTTTATCTTTTTTTTTATGTTGTCCCTGCATGTTCTTATTGTTCCTTATAAACATTTTAGTGCTTTGCCTTTTTTCCATTGACTGTGTTTCTCTTTATTTTAAAGTAACTAAGCATTCCATGTGTAGCAACTTCAGTTCCTATTGTTCCTTTTACCTTCCCACTGTTTTGGAGTATGGACCTCTTTGTCCTTCAATCTGTCTGCTCATGGGACCTTACCTGCTATTTCTCTGAGTCATTTTATTTTTCTATTTCTCTGAGTCATTTGAATTTTGCTGTTGAAGCCAACCCTTTTTTGCTAATCTTCTGCCTTCCTTGTCTGTAACTCATACTGCAATCTTGTGGCTGTCTTCAGGGAGAGATTGCATGAATCTATAAAGTGATCTGGATCAACTGACCCAGCCTCGTGTTCCAATACACTGGGTGACAACATGTCCAGCGCTTTGCATACAGCTCCCTATTTTTCCATTTGACTCCATTGCATTTAAGGACTACTGTTCCCTTGAAGACAGCTAGGTAGCAATGTATGCTGTTATGTGTAGAGATAGCATATCTGTACTAAATATATTCTGTAATTTTTTACTATTCATCATCATTTTACAGCATCCATCCTAAAGCAAGGTGAGACAGATTACCTCATTATGCTGTACATAAGCTTAGAAAAGGGCAAAAAAAAATGAAGAACAGTATAATGATCAACAGTTGAAACCTGCAATCAATTCTGCAGGAATCCATTTTCAAAAGTGATTGCAGATGCGGTACCTCTTAACAGAAATGAAGATGAAACTTGAATAAACTGAAATTGTGAACCCAAGTACTATGCTGCACTTACTACAAATCTCATCCCCTAATGAGAAAGAGATAATGTATTATGGATGAATTCCCAACTAAAATAAATCTCCTTAAGCATTGCTCTAAACAGGTATCTATTTAAGCATGCGATTCCTGTTTTAAAAAGTATCAGGTTATTTTCATTAAGACAAAAATCTAGAGGAAAGCAAATGTCTTTTTTAAAGGCCTCTGAATGCTTCTTGACATTGGTTAATTCTAAAGATCCAAAAAAATATTTTTTCAGCTGCAAGTGGCACCTTTGCTTTATATTCTGTTAAATCTAAATATTCTTTGAGTATGCATTTTGGAAGTGAAATGGACCTATGCCCATTGAATTAAATCCCAGTCTTATAAAGCAATTCACACCTGCATAAGATTCTATTATGTCTTAATGTTATAGATACCAGCAGACAAGGCTCATAACTGTATTATAAAACTTTCACTAAAATTTCATAATTTAAAAGTGTCAATGGGTAATGCACAAACTATGTATTATAGATAACTATAGATATTCAAAATGAATAGGCTAAATTGAACCTGTTAGGTGTCAATATCTGTTATAGTTAAAACATTTGTTAAATCAGATATGATATATATTTGGGTGTCCTGAAATTATAATTTCTGTTCTAATCCTAGTAAACACCTAAGTTAATCATAGGTTATTGTAGATAGAAATCAGTCCTTTAAATCTTTATGGAACGTCACATGCAGGAACCTCAGGGGAAAAAATGTTGGTTCAAGAGAGGAACTGACATGAAAAGCCCATGGAGACACCAACATCCAGCCAATCAACCAGGAAGAAATATGAACAGAAAATTGAAACCAAGAACAACAACAAAATCCATTAATGAAGTCAAGCACAACTATAAGGTCTCAAAATATTTCTAGTTTGAACACCTTGATAAATCTCATGCATAACTGCATCAATCAGGAAACCAATATATAATTTAGATCTCCTGAAAGAATAGATAGAAAGATAGATAAATAGGTATTTAGGGGTACCGATGGTGATGGACATAGCACAGAAATAAATATATTACAAAATGAGATAGAAAAATCTTTGGATAAAATAAGCCTTCCATTGACTCAGAAGCCAACCTAACCTGTTTTTATGTATCCAAAAATTACAATTATTTAAAAATAATTTTTCATTTCTACTAATTCTTAAACTTTTGGCTCCTTTAGGAAAGGGGCTGAAAAAATAGCCACTTACAGTCTCACTCTTACACAAAAATTATGGTTTCCTCTGTTCAGACTCTTTATACTAATTATCCAGTTTTCAATAGATAGATAAAGCTAGGCTTCTTGCTGTATTGCTGTTGTGAACAGAGGAAACGCCATAGGATCAAATGAAACTATTACTTCTAGCCCTAACAGACTGGTTTACAGTACGAGGCACTTCATATCAGGGTTGAATACGTTTACTAATTTGGGGTAGTAAATGACATTTATAGCATGATGACAAAGACCGTTAAATTCCTTTGGAGTTAGCCTATTTTCAGTCCATTTGCTAATAAGGGTTTAAAGTAAAATATTTCCTAAAATGGAAAGGATGTTCCAGAAAGGAAAGGCAAAAGGACAGACTCAGTAAGGTATGAAAGTGAATCCAGTACTATATAGTCTTGAAAGTGAAAGGAAAGAAAAAGAATGGAAGGGATGGATCAGTTTTTTAAAAACATACTGGTATCTGTATGAGTACCTAGTTTCTGATCTAAGTAACTTGGTGAAAAATAGTTAGTAGGAACGTTGTGACACTTTTATTAAGATGATCTTCTATAACAATGTATTGGTCAATGTCATAGGTTGCAACATATAACGAATTTGGCAAAAGCCTTTCTGCTCATAGTGGGTGCATCTACATGTTCATTATTGCATTTTTGCCAATGTGCATTAAATTTAATACCTCCATTGTGAAATATTAGAAAAAGGCTCATTAACCTATTGAAATGTGCATTAGAGAAAGTGCACAGTTTTTTTGTGATGCTTTAATGTGAATTAAAATAGGCTAATGTGCATTCAAGTGCACATCTAGATACACTCAGTGAGGACTAGCAAGGGCATGCCAGTCATGTTCATTCTGTTCAAACACCTCAGCTTCATCTTAATACTGGCCCTGTTATATAACACTGTTCATATATGCACATATCTTCTATCAAGCTCACCGTGGTTCTGTACCCTGTTAAAAGAACGCTAGATTATGCTGTTAATTTGGCAACATTTTAACAACTTAGAACAGCTGTTCATAACTAGTAGAGATTAAATGTGTAAGGAGAATGACTAAACAGGCCTTCCTAATACACGAGTAATTTTCTTCTCTGAGGACACCTCTTATTGATGCTTCAGAAATGGCTATCAGGTGCACTCTGCTTGGTGCCCTATGACCCTGTGAGAACTTTAATGATGTTTTCTAAAATTCTAATAGTTGCAGCCTTTACCTATAGAAATTATGACAAATGCAGATGACAAAGCCTTTCCTGTATATTTTTATAACTTTGTCATTCAGTGGAACTAAAGTTTTGTACTTGGAGACAAAAATCAATTTAAAGTCTCACGTCTTTTATAAAACGTGACCTGATTCAGCAAAAGGAGGCGGCGCTCTATTTAACTAGGTTTTTGAATGTAGAGCTTTAAAAGTAAATATTGTCATTAACCTACAATATTTTAAAGTGTTTGTGGGAAGCCATTCATACTTTCTTGGATCTGTTTTACTGATATGGCATGTGTAGTCTCTACATATAGGTAGCTTCAAGCCATATGTAGTCTTACCATTATTATGTCTGCATAGAATCATAGAATCATAGAACTGGAAGGACCTGTAAGATCATCACGTCTGGTCCCCTGCTATGGGCAGGAGGTTATTGGGGTCAGACGAGCTCGATAAGGTGCCTGTCTAGCTTCATCTTGAACACTTCCCAGGAGGGTGATTGTACCACCTCCGCTGGGAATGTGTTCCAGACTCCAGTGACCCTTACAGAGAAAAAAGATTTTTCTTATATCTAGCCTGAATTTACTCTCTATTAGCTTATGCACATTGGTCCTCATCCTCCCCTGAGGTACCTTCCTGAAGAGTTGCTCCTCTAGGTCTTGGTGCTCACCCCTGATGTACTTGTAGGCAGCTATCAAGTCACCTCTCAGCCTTCTCTTACACAGACTAAACAGGCCCAGTTCCCAGAGTCTCTCTTCATAGGGCCTATCCTCCATGCCCTTAACCATATGGGTGACTCTTTTTTGTACCCTCTCAAGCTTATCCATACCCTTCCTGAAGTGCGGTGCCCAGAACTGGACACAGTACTCCAGCTGAGTCCTCACCAATGTTGAATAGAGGGGGAGGAGTACCTCCCTGGATCTACTGGACACACATTGGTTGATGCATGCCAGAGTTCTGCTTGCCCTTCTGGCAACCTCATCACACTTGACTCATGTTCATCTTCAGGTTGATCGTGACCCCCAGGTCTCATTCAGAGGCTGTGCTAGCCAGTGGACCACGACCCATCATGTAATTATTATCAGGGTTCTTCCTGTTAAACCTCATTTGATTCCATTCAGCCCATGATTCCGGTCTGTCAAGGTCATCCTGGATCTTTACCCTATCTTCTGATGTGCTCATGTTTCCCCATGTGCATGAATTGTGGTAAATGATATAAATTAAATGCTGATGTATTTTTATATTTTATCCAAGACTATTTAGTAGGATAGTGATTAACTTCAGCATTCCTCACCAACTCACACTTGGAAGACGTAATCACTGAAACTTAACATCTGACATGAGATTGTTTACTCATCCAGTAGACCCTTGCGGATGTGGTCTGAGGTACAAGAGAGCCAGGTCCTTCCAGACAATGATGGATTTATATTTTTAAAAGAAACAATAAGAATAACACCTGAGAACATGATATTCAGACAAAGATATTTCTCACAGCATGGAAATTAAGTGAGAGATGGCATTCTTGGGATATGTCTGAAAGGATGTAAATATTCCTGTGATCATAATTAGATAAAGGAAGACTTGGTTTGTTTTGGTTTGGGAGGGGGAAGCAGGAAATTGTATGCATAGTATGGGCTCTTCAAGAATGCAATGGATGATGTATGTAAATGACCAGATAAAAAAACATATGTAAGCTTTGCCTTGAGAGCAGCATTCTGTCTAAGCTGCATGGTGTTCAGGGCCATGCAGGGGTACTCATGCCACACTGCCAGGTGTGCCTGTGTGGCTGTGCATACCATGCAGCTTAGAGGGGACATTGCTTGAGAGCAAGTGTTTGTCTTTAATTTTGATCTCAGGGATAGGGCATGACTTTATTTCTTCAGTCAATGGCTGAGTAAATCAGGTTTACAGGAGAATTTTCAGAAAGCCCTGACACAAAGGCAGGGGCAGCTTTCTAAACTGTTGACTTAAATAACACAAGTGTTGGCAGTGGCTGCAGCCCTGCTCCCCCACCCTACACTTGGTGCAGAAATCACACCCCTGGTACCCCTGTTGCTACCACGCCCTGGCATTGGTGTAGAAATCAGGCAAAACACATGACCTTGCATGTGCCTCCCATGCATCTCCTATGCCTGTTAAGATAAGTAGAACCTGCATTCTTAGACTTAAGATCCAGGGTAAGATCAGATTGTTGTTCTGATGTTTCATTTTGTTTGCTTATTTCTGTGTAATGAGACAAGAGTAGAACCCTGGACCCAGCCAGTCCCAATCAGAAGATCAGGAAAAGTCATCCCCTGAGGAATAGGGAAACAAGCACCACTTGCAGCAAGTCTGGATCAATGTCCTCCAAATGAAGCAACTAGGGTAGCCAATCCTCTGAGGCCACAGGCAACAGGTGCCATCCATTTCAGTCTTTAAAAGCAGGTGCAGCCCTCAGTATTCCTGCCTGGGCAAAGACTGAGTTACTAGTTCCTGACCTTCATGTGTTTATGGCTTTGTCTTATCAAATTTATGGTTTTGACTCTTGGCTCTTGATTCTGGTCCTGATCTCTGTCATACCCTGACTCCAGCTTTGGATCCTGGTTCTGGTTTGATTTCTGGCTTATTCTGAGGCTGGCCTAGCTCCTGGTTTTGGCTCTGGCTCCTGATCCAAGCTTGACTCCTGGCACACCCTGACTCTAGCTAATGTTTCTGATTCCAATTCTGACATTGGACCCCTCTGGACCACCCACTCCTTGGGGAGGTTGGCCTGGATTTCACCTGTGCTTTACCAGGCCAGACCATTCACACCTCAGTCCCTAATACGCTATATCCTTAACAGTTTGTATCTCAACATACAGTGGCTAATATCTTATGTTTGCTTTTGTTCTTATAATAATTATTGTTGTTATCTTTCATAATATACTTATTGTCAGTGATGACTGTGATTTCAGAGCATTTGACCACACAGGCAGGCCTCTTCCAAGGAAGTAGTGGGGGGTGGGAAATCTGCCATTTTTGAGCATAACTGTAAAAATGTATAATTCTTTTAGTGCTCTTTCCTGTTTTAGAAGAAAAATCCTCTTTCCTAAGAGCTGACAAGACCTGGGTGAGGTGGATGAAGCTGAGTTGCCATAAGTCAGAAGTGACTTTTGGAGCAACTCAGTCTTTTTTTCAGTGATCCAGCAGATGGAATAGAGGCATTTGGGGCTGAAGACTACCCTTGAAGGTGTGAGAGCATCATGAGATAGGGTTTCATGAAGCTTCAGTAGCTGATTCAATTCAGAGGAGATTCAGCCTGATTTGGGGACCAAATCTCTGAATCTGAATTGAATTGGGAGACCAAATAAAAGCTCTGAATCATTTCAAAGCATCCGGGCAGGGGATGGGCCTGGGCAGGGCAGCCATGGGGGCTTCTCCTGTGGCTCCCCCAGCCTGGGGAGAGGCAGGCACAGCTAGAGGAGCTGCCTGTGTCCTGTGTCTCCCTGGCCAATCCAAATTACTGAATCTCTCTGAATCAGTGTAGAATCTTTCAAAGCTGATTTGGCTGAATCGATTCAGGACTGTGATCCAAATTTCTGTATCGAATCACTGTCCTCCGATTTGGCCGAATCCGAACCGAATATTTCCCTATTCGCACAGGCATACCATGAGAGTGTCTCTTAATGGTCCATCTGTTTGCATCTGGGGTCAGAGTGTGTCTCACATACCTACGAACTCATTTAGAGCAGCACTAGGCATCCATCCTACAGCATGGAACATCATATAAGTTCTGGGGTGGGAAGGGTAGAGAAGTGGGATCACACTCAAAATTTGCACCCAGAAGGACTGCCTATAGGGTTGCTATCACAGCAATGAGCACTGTCCTTATCTAGTATGTTAGACAAATTAACAGCAAACAATTAGAAACTATTTTTTGGTATAAATTAAGGAGCTCTCTATCATTTCCTCACAGAGAGGAGGAAATGCTCAACCATACATGAGCAAGCGTAAATAGGCAACCAAGGAGGAAAATGGAGGAACCATAATTTGAGACTAAGGAATATCAAAATGCAGATATATATGTAATCTAACTGAGCTCCAGCCCCATACATGAAGTAGCTGAGGCTAACTCCTTTCTAGAATACCTTCCCCCACTTTCCACCCCAAACAAACAAATCACCCAGTGAAACCCAGTATATTCAATGCATCCAGGAACAAGTCTCTCTTTATTTGTTCATGTCCCTAACTAGCAAGTACTCTCTTCGTCCCTGTGGAAAAATTATAAATCCCTCAGCTGGTATAACTCAATAAAAATCCATTGATTTCAATATGGTTGTTTCCATTTATATCAGCTGAGGATCTGACTCAATATGTTTCCATGTGCATTTATTACATATTTAATATAAAGTCTTTGTAATGGGGAATCAAAACCTTGTTACCTGTGCACAATGGGGGGAGAGAAGAGGGGAACAGACTCCTTAGAGAAGCCAGATTATTGGGTGTCAGAGGGGAAAGGGGATACAACAAGCAACTTGCAAGAGACTCAAGGCTGGAGTCCAGGGACTGCTATGAAGCTGGGGAGGGCAGCAGGGCAAGAAAAGCCAAACAATTCATTAGGCTAAGCAGGAACATCTGGGCCCATCTTCAGGGGCAGTGTCAGGTGCCCATAAGGGGCAGGGCTTGGCTACATATAAGCCCATCCACTGAGCTGGGGTGGCTATGTTCAGGTCTGCAGGTGGTGGGGAAGGAACGGAGGACAGCGCAGACTGACAGTGAAAAGGAAGTACCCTGGGGCTGAAGGGAATTAAAGTAGCTCCTTGTCAAGATGGTAATTGTTATAGCCCTGAAATGCTTGTAGCTGAGTTATAACCAGATGGTTAACCTTTATGTTCTGGTTTTCTTCTATGTATTTAACACCGGAGGACAGGGAGTGGATGTATGGGTGGAGGAGGCCACAAGTCGAGTATCAGGCAGCCACATTCCACTTCAGGGCTAAGTCCCAGAGACCCTGGGATCCAGAGGCCAAACTAGTGAACCTGGGCTGAGGGATCTCAGCTTGAACAAAAAGGGGTTCAGGCAGACAAGGCTGAGGCCCAGACAAGGTTTTGGACCTCAGGGACCCAGCGTTAGTCTGGAACACAGTTAGAGAAAGCGTGAGGAAAGTCCCAAAAGAGGCAGGTGGGGAACCATCAGTGAGGCATGGGTGTGGCTAAAGAAACATCAAGGAAGCCATAGCAGCTCAAAAGCAGCCTGGAAAGGACTACCCCAATCCCAAGAACAGCCTACATCCAAATATGCGTGGTTACCAGCAAGTCATGGCAGGTGAGAAGGAGGTGGAATAGGTTGGGACAGTACTGATGATGATGAGGAGGAGTGGGGATTAAAGCCCTGACTCATCACAGTCTTCCCTGTACCAAATATGTAGAATATGTATCCTTGACTAATTGGAAAGTACATTGAAAATAGATGATCTGTGATTATGAAATTTTTGTATGTTCTAATCATATTATAAAATATCATAGAAATGACATAGGATAAAAATATTCACAGACTTTAAAATGGCAGAATATTCTAAAATGCAGTATATATTTAAATGTATGTTACATTAAAAAATATAAAAAGGGACAAATGAATGAAAAACACATGGAAATGTTTTCTTTGGTAAAGTTCCTTTCTTTGTTCTCCTCTAAGACTGCTCCTTCTCCCCCTTCTCTTTCATCTTCTCTGATCCAACTTAAGATCGTACTTACTTGTCTTTAACTACCATGATATTAGATGCAAAAAACCCCTGAGACAAGAATAGAGCAAAAAGACAAAGCTGGCAAATCTGTCAAACTGCTAGAGAAGCATCTACCAAAAGGCTGTGCAGAGGTTTACCTTTCAGCAGAGCAGTGTCCTCCTTGAGGGCTGATTTGGGACTAGTTACTAGTAAAATAATGCTGTACTTTTACAAACTGAAGAAAACAAATTGTAGTGAGCAAAAAAGGAAACAAAGGACATTTTATTAAACCTAGTTCTATAAATTGTTTATAATCAGAACAGTGCAAATTGTTTCCACACATAAAGCACAAGAGATTATAGATAATTGGCTTGTCTTGCAATAAGGCAAAAAAACAACTTTTGTTCATAGCTCAGTTCAGCTACTTTTTACTTTATGAAAAAAAAATTTCATATTTAAAGTTTAGAGAGAATGGCTAAAAGAAAAACTAAAAAGTAAAATTCTACCCAATGCCACTTGGTGGTACCAATATGCAATGTTTAGTATCATATTTAAAAGTATGTCACAAATGTGAGAACATTTCAAGCAACAAGTGAGCAAAACCATATTTGTGGTGATGTGGAAAATGAGCTCAGAAAAGCTTGATTTCATCAAGCTTGTTAGTGGTGCTCATTACTGAAATGCTCAGTATTATTCCATTTTCATAGCCATCACTGGAATTGTATTGATAGTGCCTTAAATGTGTCAGTGTTTGGAGGTGCACAACATTTGATATATTAGGAAATATATTCTATTTCTTAGAATTTGAATATGATGTACTTATGCAAATAATCCCTTTTCAATTTCTAGGGTCTCTGCTCAGTTCTTTTAATGGAAATATAGCTTAGAACAGGTGCTAGATTTCAATCAATAGAGTTAGAAATTTTCCTTACGGTGAAGCACGTGATACATGCTGCTATTTCATTGCACCTTAATCCTGCTCTAGAGGGACCATTTTAAGTCCCGTAAATTAAACTTGCTCTCATGTTGGAAATTCAGCCTGATTTAGGCAGTGTAAGAGTACACTGGAAATAAGTGGTCACAAATGAGCAGAATAATATTGTGAAGGAGATTCCTCTGGATCCACTGGATGTCTAAAAAGATTTTGTGACTACCGTGATGTTAGAGGAAAGACTTGTAAAACTAAGAGAAACTATTTGTCAGTTATAAAATTCAGGAGAGATTTGGAATTTTCTGTAAACATTAGTAGAGGGGGAGCCAGATAGCTTAAACATGTGACAGTGGGCTGTTTAATGTTTTCTCTCTCAATTATTACATTAAATCCAATCCAGGCATGAAAAGCATGACCGCCTCAGCAGTTTGGTATCTTATTGGAAATGATGTTTTCAGTAGAAAAGTGTTTTGATTATCAAAAAGTATATAAGAGCAGCACTTTGGTGGATCTTTCTAAACCAGAATTTAGGGAGTAAATTGGGATGGAGCCAGAATGATCTTTTGCTTGTTAAATAATTATAAAGAATTTATAAATTATTATAAATACACAAATAATTATAATTATTTATAACTTTTTATAATTTAAATGGGGAATGGGGAAACAAAGGGAGAAACAAGCACACAGTGCACAAAGAGGGAACAAAAACAAAACATAAGCTAAGCTGACATGTACCCCCCCCCCCCTCTCAAAGGGCCTAAACAAAACCATCCCATCTATAAAAGACTCAATAGACCACTGGTCAGAGAAGTGGGGAAAACAGAGTAAGTCACAGGTATCAGAAAGAATGGGAGTGGGAGAGAAGAACTGAAAATGGGTCAACATGAAACCATGCTATAAATAGTCACAAAATTAATCCTTATGGAAAGGCAGGAGTAGGTACTGACCAGATTTTATCTAGGCAAGTTTCTCTCTAGTTTTGTCAAACACTCATCCAAACCACTGTAAAAAAGGAAGCACCTTTGAGTAGATTACGTCAATCAGAAAGAAAAAAAAATATATATATAACCTCTCCACACTTCCATACTTCCTAGGAAAAATTATCTGTAAAACTATAAGGATCTCTAAAGTACATGGTAGGAAAGCACAATTTGTTAAACTTCCTGCCTTTTATAAGCAGAGCAGATGTTTTATTGTAATTAAAGCTCATCTCCTTTTTGTACAAGGTGACTCTTGGAATGTTCATAGATATATGAGTAAACAAGTATACTATATTGTCTTCATAGGAATGATAATGATCCATGCCTTTCTCATAAAGCCATCTTATATGACAGAAATTACTAAAAAAATCTCCATTTCACTTCGTATGGCTTTTCTTTCTATTACTTACTCTCCCAGGTAAGCCCTAAATAATTACTTTTAGTTCGTATGTCTTGAATATTTATGGAAACTTTTCCTCTATGATATAAAAATGAAGCATAGACTGTTGAGATTAGTAACCAAATGAACCCAAAGTTGGGTTGATTAAAACATGCTTAGCAGCAGCGTACTGCACTGTCACACTTGTATAAGCAATTTCACATAGTTAGAACTATCCAATTACTTTTGAAAATATATTAGTGAAATATTGTAAACACTGCAGTGTGCTAGTTTAAACAGACAGTAAAATATGCATAGAGTTAAGTAAATCACAGTGTTTCAAGCTCAGTTTCTCTATTGTAGCATCTGTAATGTCAAAGTCATCTTGAGGTCAAGCTCAAATGGGGCCTGAATGTCTGCAAGTAGGGATCAATCGGGTCATATAAGTAAATAAAAAAAACTTAGATCCCAATACAATAGCGAGAAAAACATAATAGTTTGTCTTTCTTGGAAGCTCTTCCACTTATTCAAGGAAAAGGATTTTAACAAAATAAAAGAAGGTGTTTTCTAAACCTCAGACTTTGAGGTCAAAAAAATTATTTGCCTGAGACTTTAATTCCAAAAGGTGCTTGGGGGCAAGGGAAGGACTACTGTTTTGCTTTTATTTTTTTTCCACTCTTCTTGTGTATATCCATAGTGAAATATGATTTTTTTATTTTTATTTTTTATTCAGGCTTTAAATTAAGCAAAGTGTTTCTACTATTAGAAAGAAGAATATACAAAACAATGCCCTTAGATCAGCGGTTCCCAATCTGTGCTTCCTATACCACCAAGCTAAAGTAATGGTACTAGTAGATAAAGTAGTAGGGTCAAAACATTGCTGTAGCAGTGACGATCCAAAAGATGTATGAGGCAAGGATTTTTTGGTAATATCTGCTATTGGACCAACTGTATAATTGGGAAAGATGGTAGACAAAGTGCCCTTCAGGCCCAATAGTAGATAAAGTAAGTTGCAAACTGATAAACCTCTATATAAGTCATAATCCCCAAGTGTACCTAAGGGCCTTGTTTCACGTTATACTGTAAACTGAACAAATGTTAATCAGCCACTGCATTCTGGGATGCTGGAGGACTTCAACGTGGGTGAGCAGCTCTAGGGAGTGGCCACACCTTAATGAAACAGAAGCAAAATTATGCAGACTAGAGATAATCTTGACCTGGAATGCCATAACTTTGAGCCAAATAATGAATGCTTTAAGTTACTTGAAGATGTAAATGTACAGCCAGTCCATGGGTTAAGAGCTTCAGAAGCTGCCTAAACATACCATGTAACAAGGCCCTAACTCCCTAATGAGCATTTAATTATTAGTCACTTTTGTCACTCTACAAATATCACTGATTTGTTTTGTATCTGGGTTTTTTTTGGGGGGTGGGGGAGCAAGGGGGTTGACAATCTGCCATTTTATTTCAGCTAGAAAAAAACAAACATGAATGTACAGCTTGAATGTATCTGTACATCACTGGCAGTTTTCAACAATGACGTGTCTCTTTTGCCATGTATAAGCCTATGCATTAGTGATATTAGAAAAACTCTGTACAACAGGGTTTTGACTTTTGGGGTGAGGAAGTTGCCAGCCATTTAGATCAATGGGGGCCAATGTTTTTTACAAGACATGCCACAAAGTAGTCCTGTACCCTCCCCAAGTGCCACTCTAATCCCCTTTCCCTGCCTAATCTCTTGTTCTGCTCTCTGCTCCTTGCTCTATGCTTCCCACCCAATTTGTTGCTCTACTTTCTGCTTCCTGCCCTATCTGCCACTGTGCTGCCTGTTTCCCCACCTTGATCTGCTATATTCCACACACAGAGGCTGCCTGTCCCCCTTGTGGCATACATACTACAGGTTGGCAACCCCTGATTTAGGTGATGGTTTAGCTGGAGGAAATTATGCTGCAGATCATTGCAAAGCAAAAGTCTGCAACTGAAAACTTTCATTCTTATAGATTCATAGATGTTGGGGTCGGAAGAGACCTCAATAGATCATCGAGTCCGACCCCCTGCATAGGCAGGAAAGACGGCTGGGTTTAAATGACCCCAGCTAGATGCCTATCAATTGTATATTCTATTTGTATATTAATTTTTCATGACAATTTTTATGAAATTAAAAACACTTGTCAGGTTTTATTTAACTCAATGAGCTTTAGTTAAAGTGTGCCTAACACTATTTTTCAGCATGAGGACACTGATGCACAAGATGCTCTGGGCATTTCAATAAGAGTAGATCTTGGAGCTGATCTAATTAAAGGCCCCCCTCTTCCCCCCCCCCCCATTCCCAGAGCATGTGTATAAATACCTTTAGACATTTTTACCACTCCCTGGAAGTAATTCACTTTCATAATAATTGTGCAGAATACAGGTCCATGTGGCAACTGTGTAGAATAATTATTTACCAAGCTTCACATTTTCAAAATGATATTGACAAACTGGTAGGATTTTAGACCAAAGCAACAAAAAGGACCACAGTGCTAAAATATTTGACTTAGGCTGAAAAATTAAAAGAACTAATGAATATATATAGCTCTTTTAAGCAATGACTTCAGGGCATGGGATATGAATCTAAGAATAACTTTGTCTATAACAGTCCTTGACAGATGTAGAACAGCAAGGAGGTCAATGAAATATTTAAGGTGCTACCAGAGGTTAAAACTAATACTAATGGGATGAAATCCATCAAAGAATTTTAAGAAGGAAAAATATAACAGTGAAGTCTCTTAGGTTGTAGAAGAGTCTCCTTAGGGGAGTGATGGAAAAGCCACTGCTTAGATTTGAAAATACAATTGGATACAACTGAAAACAATGTAGGAAATAATTCCACATTAGATGGACTAGATCATCTCCCACCCCCCTCTTCATTTTATGTTGTTCTATAAATACTGGAATAACGGGTTTATTTAATAGGAAAAAGTAAATGGTAATTTCTGGTAGTTAGCCTTGTGCTGTCTTCCCTGAAAATATTGGTTTTAGGAATGTTTCTTGGATTGATAACAACCAAAATTATCATGTCTATACAAAACAGGATATGAGACCCCACCGAAAAAGATGTACCAAAATATAGTACATCTTATAAAAATATAAACTTTAAACTTTATCTCTAGGCCCTTTCTCTTTCTCTATATGGATATATGAACTTATATCCAACCACACACATGGGTCATGAATAGTTAACTCAACTATGGTGCAACAGAGTAAAGAAAATCCAAGACATAGCTCAGCAATATACTATCTCTTTTAGCTGAAACAGAATATTTAATCAGTTATTTGTGGGCCATTTTGCCACCAGCAAAATGTATAAACTGTCCTTATTTATAGGCATACTGATCAATGTCCTCTAGATAATTGCCTCCAGCTTTTAGATCAGTTCACTGAAATATGGAGTAATCTCTTTAAATCTTATGCATTCTAATTCTGCATTTACCTATTGTATTTAACCTTACAAATTGCATTGTTACATATATAATGTAGCCAAAAATGTAATAGTTAAGATAGTACAGTACATTTAAGTAGGCCTGGTGATGAAAGCTTTTTGCAGATAACCATTTATACTGAATACCCATTAGTGCTAAATTGCATAGGGAACCTTATGGAAATCTTTAAAACCATTTTAAAATAATTGAATTCAAAATGATGAGGCATTCTCTAATAACCAAGGATACATGGAGGGATAAAAATAAACATATAGTTTTTTGCGCTCTTATCCTATGAATTGGTCTCGACAATTTATGAATAGCTTTAACTTGGTTATTGCAAATCACCAAAACATGTATTAATTGTACAATGAAACAGACAGTTAGCTATGGGAACTAGTTGATTCAATGCCTAAAACATGCCCTTCGAGCTTGCTTAAAGCTTCACATATTTGTTTTAAAATACATAAATTAAGATGGCAATATCATTAAACCATTAAGTATCGAGCTAGAATTTAAAAGATTCTAAACTAAGGTTGATGTCAATCTCAAAGGGTACTTTTACACATGCTTTGATGTGCTCTGATTAGAATGTGTCAGAACAGAGAACCTCTCAAATTAAGAAACCATCCCAGAGCATGTGTATGGCCACTCTAAGTTATACCTTTACAACAATGGGAAGATTAAATGAAATAAATAAGCATCAATTACACAAATAAGAGCTGAACTGATTTGAGCAGTTGCTCAAAACTTCATCCTAAACTGAGAATGAACCTTTGAAAATGTCTCATTAGTTTCTTTTATTTTATAGTTTAGCTTGCAAACTTTTCTATGCCTCCTGATTATGATATGAGTAAGTAGGCCTTCTTTACATTTGGCTGAAGATTTCTAATCCAGTTATTCTTTTTAGGAGGGAGAACAAAGTGAGAAATTATCACTTTTTGGGTCTTTTATATGTTAAATAGTGCATCAAGGAAGAATGATGCAAAAACAAACTCAAACTTTTAAAATGTAAGGGTGTTCTTTATAACTTAAATGTATGGTCAAGCTTGCTGTTCTCTTCATAAGACATATTTATATGTCTGCTATTTGGGGGATAGAAGCCTATTTCAGAATACTTATGCCAATACTTTCTTGTTGGAAACATGCAAAATACTCATTTTATGTAAAGAAAAAATCGTTATAGTATAAATATTTTAAAATATGATATTATAAAATAACCTGTTCCACAAAAATATGTTTACTTAATCAGTATGCCTAGCCTTACACTACTAGACTGTCTTACTCTGTTCTGAGTCCCCATATTTTTCATATAACTGGCAGGCTCAGGTACAGTGTAAACAGCAAAAATCAATAAATATACTTAGGTTAGACTCAAGGAATTGTCAAGGTCTGTCTTCTTGCTCATGTTTAATGTTTTCCCCCAAATTGTTCTTCCTTTGCTATGCTAACCTTACAAGTATTCCTTGTTCTTGCCCTGAATTCTGGTGTGTAGTTCTGTGAAGGAAAGTCTCAAACTTTAGCCAGAGTGATAAATACAGGATAAAATCCTGAATTCTTTGAAGTTCATCAGAATTTTGTAATTGACTTTAGTAGAACCAGGATTTCAGCTCTCCATCTAAGATTCTCAAGACATTTTTTTTTAAATCTATTAGCTATCAATATATTTTCTTTATTTTCTAGACAGTTGATAGCTTACACACATTTCTATGTAATGTAATCCTACTGACCATCCTATAACTTCAGGGAAAACATTCTGGAATCCATTTTTAAGGACGAAAGAATGTGTGCATGTGTTTTGATACCTCTTATGCCTGACAACCATTGAAATTGGAGATTGTACTTTCCTAGATAATGTACTTCAAAAGGTAATAGATTCACTTTCTTTTAATTTGAGTTTGCTTATGGTAGCTCTGATTAAGCATAACACCTTAACACATTCTTAATTTTAAACATGCTCACTGAACAGGTTCATTGGCTTCAGAAGAGACTAGTAATTTTCTATCTGTTTTTTGTTACCCTTTGT
>NW_005842045.1:467542-474903 GCF_000455745.1 Alligator sinensis
AAACTATGAATCTGCATAGTCCCTTCTTAGCATTTGATGAAATAGGCTTCTGCTTATGAAAGCTTATACATCTCTGATTTAGGTCTATAAAGTGCAAATCTAATCTGCCTTCTGCCTGACTTCAAACTAACATGGCTAATTCCTGCCCACACTGGATCTACTGACCGTTCTTCTCCTGCCTGTGTCAAGAGGAGATGTGGTCAAGGCAGAGTGGGGCTTAATGGAGACTGTTCCTCACTCATTAGTAAATGTCTGTGCTGAAATCCTTACTGACCTTTAATTCCTTGAAAAGAAGCACCCTATTTTTTCCAATTTTATTTTAGTCTGTGGAACGTTCACCAGTGAACAGCATGTTTTCCAATTCACTGATGCATCTGTCAAAAACTATAGGTGGTCATCCACTTTACTGTTGGATCATAATAATGGATGCTGTCTAATAAGCATCTCTTATCCACTACCCAAATGGCAATTACAGCCATTTCCTCACTAGAAACTGCAATCTCTTATTTATTTGGCACTAAAATTATTAGCTCTTTTAAAGAGTTGTAAGATGGATTAATCAATACAAATGCTGTTTATATGGTCCTGATAATGATCCATTATCTCTTAATCTGATTCTGGAGCATTCTCAGGGTATGAAGGCATATTTCAAAAATGAATATCACATCTTCAGTAATGGGCACATGCAAAGCTAAGTGGGCTTTCTTCTCTTGCCATATTACCCATTGCATTTTGTCTCTCAGGACAAGATATGTTTATGGAAAAAAGTCAGGTACGGGAAACAGAAACAATAATGTAATGTAGCATGCCTCATAAAAAATGTGCAAACTGTAGCTCAATATCAGCACTGGAATATTGTTTGAAATAGTCGCTTTCAAAGGAAAAGTTTGTGCACACAGTATCACAGTGTGTAGGACGATGCATAAAATATCTTTTTATAAGTGCACTCAGAGGGTGAAAAAGATAAAATTGTTTTAAAAATACTATATTTTCAAAATACATATAACATACCTCCAAATAAAACACATAGTTTGCTTATGAAAAATAAATGTAGGAAAAAAAAGATTTTTCAAGAGTCATGGCTGACTGTGACATAGAGTAAGTCATCCTGGAAACAGAGTGTCCAGAACATAGCATCCTAGGAGACAGGCTGGTGAGACAATAGGCAGCAGGAAATTCCTGGTGTGGCAGACTTTCCTGGGATGCCACACATCCTAGACACTCTTTGTTTCCAGGATGTCTTACTCTGTCACACAAGGTTAGGCCCCAGACCTTTGTGGGGGCAGCAGAAAGATGGCTAGCTCCTTACCATAAGTAGTTCTTTATGTAAGTTCCTGTAAATAAAGTGATGTTTCAACATCGCAAGCCTCATCAAGACACTACCAGCTGCTCACTTTCTGCTTCAGACAGGCTACAGTACTTGGCTAATAGCTACGGCTGTGAGAGGATTAACATGGGACTTCACCCCTTCATTTTGCTGAGCTAGACATGCAAGCAACATCCATCTTGCCAGCTATATGGCATGCACAATAACCCCAGATGTGCTTCTTTTCCAGGGAAGAAAACAGCTTTTCCACTAAATTTGGGGGTGAGGGGGCTAATTTTATGGGAAAATACATGCGTTGTACATGAGAAAATATGCCAGATGGAATTTACAAATCTTTGCCTACAAAAGAGAGCAGGAGAGCAAGGAAAATTCAGTTCTATAGAATACTAAAAAACTCCAAAAGTGGTGTACTAGGGTGTTTTGTTTTTTTTTCAAAATCAGGTTAATTGGAAAAACTGATTATGTTAATCTCTTAACTTAAATTTGGCTTTAATTTTTCAGATTTGTAGCAGGAGCCACTACAAAAAACTAAAGATTGCTGAATTTTTAAATACTTGTTTTAAGTTGTTTAGCATTTTTGAAAATTGAACTTATTAGATTGTTTCTATCTAATTATGACTCATGCTTGCAAGAGTGCAAATGTTATGTGGACATTTTTTAGCAAAACATTTTCATTATTCATGTTGAAAGGTCAGGGGTAGAAAGGTGAAACAGCCCTTATTGAAAAAAGTGGGTTTTTTGGTTTTTTTTAACTTCAGTAAGCAACCATAATGTTCTCTGAAAATAGAGGGAGCATTCTGTTCTTTATTTACACAGCACCATTACTGAGCATCCTTCCTCTAAACTAAACATCATGATTAAGCAATTGTTATAATTAATGAAGAACAAACAACATTGGCAACATAACTAAAATCAAAACTCAAATCAGTGGAAGAAAGGATTTTTGTATTCCTTCTCCTTGACAAGTCACAACTAAAGTTTGAACTCTTCTGTTGAAAATGAAAAGGCTGGGTTTTGGAATTTGTGATCTGGTTGTTATGTTAATGAAATCATGAATTTCTTTAACAACATTGTTTGGTTTTCAGCATATTTCTCGCAGCAAATGTACCAATATTTAATTAAACTGATTCTGTGCTGATGTAATAGGTTTACTTTTTGTAAACACATATTTAAGTAAATACCTATGGCTACATCCAGACAGGGCATGTGCTTGCAGTGGCACAAATTGTTGCAGCACATGAGTATGCATGTGTGCTTCATTGCGGGACAGGCAACCTGCCCTTGACCAATTCCTCTTGACTCTTCAGCCAGAGCTGGAGGCTGAGGCCAGCACTGGTGCTGCATCCAGCAGTCTTACCTTGTGGCCTGGAGCAGCAGGAACACAGCTCAGGCCGCATGGCGGCCTGGCTGGCCTCCATGTGTGTTGGTGCATGCTTGTTGCACCACATTTTTTTGCCATTGGCAAATCCTGGTAGCAAATTTTGGCCCTATGCAGGAAATTTGGAGCATGGGGCACATTTTAATGTTTTCCACATGTAGTTTGCAGTGCAGCAAAAGTTTGTGGCACAGCAAACTGCATGTGCCTGCAAGTCTGGATGTGGCCTATATGTATTGTAATGAACTTAAAAGGCAAAATAACCACACAAAGTTTTAAATTAAACACATCCTAGTCTATGTTTTCAATTATGTTTAAATACTTGCTTCTACATGCAGTCAAAAATGTTTTTTAGAGGCCCTACATTTAAAAAAAATAATAAATTTCAGATCAGAATGCAATCTTAAAACTAAAGGTAATGATAACTTGGAAACTTCCATTACTGTTTATGAGGACAATCACAGCATTAGAAAGTCTCTAATCCAATCACAGAACACAGTAGAATTCAGTGGCTCTATGGTACGCATTCTTGTCTATCAGATCAACTTTTTAAGATGCCTTCAAATTATATGTTAAACAATTTTCTAAGTAGAATGAGTATTACAATAATTGTGCCTTTCCAATCTAGCCAAATCGCTGGATGTCCACTTTCTACTAGAATAAATATGATCAAAATTCTATTTTGAGAAACCTGTTCGCTTGGTGACTTAATCATCATTATTAATAATTACAGATTATTATTAGTAATAGTGGCCATTGACCAAGTCTAATTGTGACCGTGTCAATATTGAACAAGCGAAGTTGTTCATAAAAGCAAATTAATAATTTTGTGGCAGCAAAGATGATTAGTGATTTTAAATGAATTGCTCATGAACTGTCTTCCAAGATAAAGCTGTTGAATAAAACTATTTGAAGTAAAATAGGGAAACAAAATCCAGAAACATAATGGGAAAAAATCCAACCTATGAGATTTTCAGACAGAAATAAGATGATTCAGAAAATATTTGGATAAGTATCTGAAATAGGATGTTTATAAAAGGAGAATTGAAGCTCCAAATCCTTTGATATTTGCCCATAACCAGTTCTTACAAAGCACTCCCAATTATTGTAACTCCTTCAAATATTCATGAGTACATTTAAAATATAAGTCTTTTCCTTTTTCTGCTCATGTTCTTTATCACACTCCACATAACATTTTTTTTTTCCTTCTCCCTTTTTCCCCTTAACAGCACCATGTCTCAAGTGAGCAAAAAGAAAAAAAGAACATATTGGGTGATAAAATATGGGATGTTTTCAGCGTAAGTTTTCTAAATCTGATTTTCAATGATTTTTAAGCGTATATTCAGTTTGACTGCATTGGAGTCTCTAAACCTCTGTTTTGAGGAATTCTTTCAGGGACTCGGTGCAGAGAACTGATTCTCAAATGAGGTTTAGACAAACTGATGCTGCTGATAAATGAGAGAGAGAGAAAAACCGGCATTTGCCTTCAATCTTTCCATCCATTATGCCTTCACTAGCTTCATGAATAGTGCTTAGCAGAAACAAAATGTCTATGTATATATAGCAGGCTCATTGATTTACTTCTAAGAGAAGAATGATTATTTGTAACTGTGCCTACTTTTTCAGCATTAACAAATCATTAAGTATTGTTTCTGGAACTTCCTCACCCTTAAGTGATTAAATAGCTGATGCTATTGCACTCTAGAGTATTTAATTAATTGATAAAAGCTTCTTAAAGCTTGTAAAAACAGGGTCCCGTATGCTTTATATATATGTTATGTATAGATTTATATATGGATTTCCAATAAGTGTAGGATGAGACAGCTATTAAATTCATGCTTGAAACATAAAGTAACAGTACTTATTTGGGCTTAGAAACCATCAGCATTTGTCATATGCCAGTGACAGGCTGGCAGAACTGGTGTGTGGTAAGCACCAACTACAAAAACTCTGGGCTGAGGATTTTTGTAAGAATGCTTTTTTTAATCCCCTTTCATGTGAAAAGATCATACCTTACTTAGTCCAAGAAAAATAATGCATTCCCTGTAAGCTATATTCCCCTATCACTACTCATATTATTGCTTTTCAGGAATAAATTTTCCTAATTGTAGTTCATTACATTTTAATCAAGAAAAAAAATTGCACTTGGGCTCACTTAATGCTAAATGCTTTATTTAATTGTTTGGTGATGTCAGGGGAATATGGAAATTGATAGAATTAAAAATGTGACTTTCTGGTCAATCACATCAGCATTCAGAATTCCAAAACTTTCCAAATTGACTACATATAAATGCTCTAGGCACTCTTAAAACTATTAGATCCTCAGGTACTATGCAGTCTGTCTGAGTGCTGGGACTCTATAACTATACATTTTAAAATTCGGACTCTACCAGTGAGAGATTTTATTATGGAACAGCCAGCAAAGACTTAGTGATGTACAGAGTGGAATTAGAGAAGACAGAAGGGAAGGAGCAATGGAAGGTTAAAGAACAACTTAATTGATAAAGTCTAATAAAAATGGATATAGAAGTAATGCAATTGTATAGAGACAGAAATGGTGGAGATAATGTCAGTACTAGTTAATATTTTTTACAGAGTACATGTGATAGGACAGGAGGTACACACACAGTAAATGGAACTTAGAGTAAAATAAACTCCAAAGAGAGGAGGCTTTTCATCATTTCAGGTAAATTCTTTTTTTGGGTGGGGAGTTAAAAGGGGAAAGGAGCGGAGGGGAGGGGGTGTTGGGTTGCTTTTTCTTTGATTTCTGCTCGTTTCAGAATTCCTATTATAGTTTTCTAATAACATTTTGTAATAATCAAGTTTGGGGACAAACAATACTAGCAGATATCAGATTATGTTGAAGATCCTTATCTTCAGAGATATTGAGAGTCCTTTGTGTTTATCTCGTATGAAGGTGCATTTGTATGTGAGTGCTTACATTTAAATGTATATAGTGCAAATATACAGATATCTGTTTTTATATATATTCATGTATATCAGCTATCACTGCCAAACCCAGGCATAGTAAGTCTTCCTAATGAAGCAGTCTCTTCCCACAAATATTCTTTTCTTGCATGCAGTTCTGGAACCTGCCATTTAAGTATGCCCAGACAGCTTTGGGCTTATAGTAGCCATTTTGAAACTCACCTTTTCTTTCACCTAGAAAACATTCCCAGCTTTCGTTATCTTTTGCTTATTCTTGAGGAATGATCAAGGGCTTACAAACTGTGCACATGTATTTTGTGATTTTACTGTGACTAGCAATCTGGGGTGGGTTTTTTTTTAATCTTCTCTCTCTCTCACACACACACACACACACACACACACACACACACACACACACACACACACACTTGCCATTAAGACAATATCATGCATGCTACCATTCTCTAATTTTGTTTTTTTTTTTTCATTTTTGTTCATTAGAAGAACTGCCATTTCCCTTTATTGGCAATGGAGCTGAAGCAAACTTGGTAAGTGAAATTTTCCTATAAAATGTCTCCCTTTGAAGATGAGACTGCTCTTCATAAAGATGTTTTCATTGAAACTGAAGCAGTGGAAACCATGGCCCGTGCATAAACATTCATTCCTAGTGATGGAAATTTTCAGTCTGTTCATCTGCATCTGTTTCAGATGGTCTGTCTGCAACCATCCCCTGTCTCCTGCTCTCTGTACCTTCCCCAGACGGGGATAATCCCACTTTGGGGAAAGTGTGAGCTGTTCCAGTCCTCCCTAGAGGATTGCAGCAGCAGGGTAAAGTCCCCTGCCTGCAACTTTAACCAGGGACTCAGGTGCTCCCTAAGGGCTCACAGTGCTGCTCCCTCTACTTAGTTAGCCCTTGGTGTGCAGGACAATACTGATTATTCCAGTAGAAACTGAATGTCTGTACTTGGTCCATGTGAAAAGCACAATGGAAGTGTGTAAAGTGAGCAAAGTAGTGAGGGCCAGGGGCCATATTTTAAGGATGGAGGTAGATGGTTCTCAGTGGTGGCAGATGACAGAACAGCGAGCTACAGTCTCAAGTTGCAGCAAGGGAAGTTTAAGCTAGATATTAGGAAGAATTTTCTCACTAGGAGGGTAGTAAAGCACTGGAACAGGTTACCCAGAGAGGTGGTGGTATCTCCATCTTTGGAGGTTTTGAAGACCTGGCTTGACAGAGCTTTGGCTGGACTGATCTAGTTGGGAATGGTCCTGCTTTGAGCAGGGGGTTGGACTAGATGACCTCCTGAGGTCCCTTCCAACCCTAATTTTCTATGATTCTACGACTCTAGGGGAATGAGGTATGGGTGGGAGAATAAAGAGGATGTTTGTAAGGGTAAGTTTCATAGTTTCATAGTTGGTCGGGTTGGAAGGGACCTGAGTAGATCATCAAGTCCGACCCCCTGCCATGGCAGGAAAAAGTACTGGGGTCAAATGACCCCAGCAAGGTGTTCATCTAACTTCCTCTTAAAGACCCCCAGGGTGGGAGCCAGCACCACTTCGCTTGGAAGTTGGTTCCAGATCCTAGCCGCCCTGACAGTGAAGTAGTGCCTCCTGATGTCTAGTCTGAACCTATCCTCTGCCAGCTTGTGACCGTTATTTCTAGTCACTCCTGGTAGTCCTCAGGGGAACAGGGACTCCCCCAATGCCTGCTGGTCCCCTCTGACTAGTTTGTAA
>NW_005842045.1:475436-481549 GCF_000455745.1 Alligator sinensis
AAAATGACCCATCCACCACCACTCTCTGGGTGCGGCCAGTTAGCAACCCATTTGACTGTGTAGGTGTCAATGCCACAATCCCTTAGTTTTTTATGAGAATGGGGTGAGAGACAGTGTCGAAGGCCTTCCTGAAGTCCAGAAAGACTATGTCCACTGCTACCCCTGTGTTTAAGGATTTTGTGACCTGGTCATAGAAGGCCACCAGGTTGGTCTGACAGGACCTGCCTCTAATTAACCCATGTTGGTTGCCCCTAATCATAACCTCCCCTGCTGGCCCCTCATGGACATGAACCAGGATAATTCTTTCAAAAAGCTTACCCAGGATCGAGGTAAGACTAACTGGCCTATAGTTTCCTGGGTCCTCCTTCCTCCCTTTTTTGAAAATGGGAACCACATTGGTCCTTTTCCCGTCCTCTGGCACCACACCAGAGCACCATGAGTGCTCTTAAAGCCATGCCAGGGGTCCCGCAATGACCTCTGCTAATTCCCTCAGCACTCTGGGGTGGAGATCATCAGGACCAGCTGATTTAAATATGTCCAGTCCCTCCAGAAGTTCCCTGACTAGATCCTCACTGATCCTAGGCCTGCGTACACCTCCCACAGGGCCTGAGGGGGTCCCAGCGGATGGGCTGATCTGGTCCCTGCTCAGGAAAATGGAGGCAAAGAAATCATTAAATAGGTTAGCCTTGCTGTCTGGTGTGGCAACCAGATTTCCTAGTGTGTCTTGGATAAAGGCTTGGATGGTAGCTTATCACCTTGGGCACTGGAGCTATCTATGCATGTGCTTGGGGGTGGGAAGGGGGAATATGTTTTCATTAGAGCATTTCCTAGGCAGCTGCTATAATTAAAATATCTCATTGTCATGTGTATTAAGCCACCAAACATTTTTTAAATGGTCGCAGGATGCATTATCTAAACCTAATTCAATGAGGTTTAGATAAATTGACCCATAACCATTTTAAAATACACAAGGGCTTAAGATATGTGATGCTGCAATGCTGGAGTTTGCTCTGAGATTAATCAAGTGTGTTCTGATGTATTCTAATTAGAATGCCAATGAGCATGGGTATAGGCAGCCTGGAGGAATAAGGGTCATCACCTCTCCCTGAGCCAGGGACAAGCATTTTTGCCAATTGTCATGAACTTATTACATAGGATATATGATTGTGATGGGGCAGTGAAATACCTGTTCCCTGCCTCTGCCCCTCACTCCTGGCCCACAGCCCCCTGTCCGCTACCCAGCACTGCTGGTGCCTTTACTAATATTGACCCAGAGACCTTTGTCCCTTCAATCCTGCTGTCCATGCAGCTCCTGTGCACATGCACGTGCATGCACATACACGCGCACATGCTCACGCCTGGCCTGCATGACCCCCAACAGCCAATAACCTTGCCTTCTGCTTCCAGCCCCAAGCAACCAAGTTGCTTCTGCCCAGGAAAAGCAGAGGCAAATCAAAGACCTGGACATTTGCTCACATTTTAAAAACTTGCCCAGACACAAGGATGAGGAGAAAAACGAGGATACGTCTTTGAAAACTCAGATGTATGGTAATCCTAGGGAGGCAGCAGCTCTCCCTCCTCGCTCTGGTAACCCAACATGCCTCAAGATGGAAGGATGACAGAGAATGCCAGTGCAGACACTACCACTCCCCCATGTGATCCCATCCTGTGAGCCCTAGGTCAGGCAGGCCCATTCTTGCTAAGAGGTGTGAGAATGAGTACGGAGAGTTTCTGTGGAGCCCCTTCCTGGCCTGGGGAAGGATGGGAAACACTCCTGAAGCTACAGGTGCAGGAGGAACAGCAGAGAGCAGAAACTGGACTCACTGGAACAGGCCTTACACTAGAACTTCATTGTAGAGAAGCTGTCCCCTCAGGCAGGCAGTGCAAGCTCCTGGTGGGACCGGGCATCAGAGTTTCCTGTTCTGCCGATATGGTAGCCAGCAGCCTGGAAACTGTCCCCACTTATGGAGGGGGGAATTCAAACAGCAAGAGCTTAAAGAAATCATGGCTGCCTATACACATGCTCGGGTGGGGAGGGGGGAGTCCAATAAGAGTGGTCCCCGGGCAGCCACTCTAATTAAAATGCCTCAACATCACTTGTATTAAGCCCCTGCGTATTTAAAAATGGCTGTGGGGCACTAGATCTAAACTTCATTCGATCAGGATTAGTTAAAGTGCTCTGCGGCCATTTTAAAACATGCAGGGGCTTAATACATGTGACACGATGGTGATGCTGCAGCATTCTAATGAGGACGTGGAGCAGACTCGACTAACTGCGTCTGCTCCAACGCATTCTAATTAGAAAGCCAATGAAGTCATGCATAGGTAGTCCATATTAAAGAAATCTTCATTATTTGGGGGCCAGCCCTAACTTGCAGGCTCTTCCCCCCAAGCTTTGAATTTTGGAGGTGAGCAACAGTGAACTTGGCAATACTACCTCCCCCAGCTCCAGAGTAATTCCAGCCCTTGAGGGAAAAGCAGCACAAATTAGAGATGGGTCAGAGATGACTCAGGTGCTCATAGGAGTGACTCTGAAGGCTCCCCTGGTGGCCCAGAGCTCCAGCATGGCAGAGACAACAACATTCCCTTCACCTCTCCCTGCTGCCAGGCCAAGACAGACTGGTCCTCAGTCCTGGGTGTTTGCTTCCCTCAGGCAGCTGTGCCATGCTGCTCTTCTGCTCAGAGAGCTTGAGTTAAACCCCAGTCACTGTAGCTAGAGACTCAGAAAATTGTTCCCTCTACTGGCGCTGACGATGATGCGTCAACACCGGTGATTCCAGCGGCCTTCTGATTACCCTGTGATTCCAGGTGGAGATTGCTGCCATCTCCAAATGGCAATATCTGCTGGCTTTAACTCCCCACCCTTCCTAGGTGGCTCCTCCAAGTTATCGAAAGGAGTTCTCAGGCCTTTTGTGGCACTGCCTGCTGGCTGGGCTGGCTCCTGACCTCTCTCTCCAACACCCATCCTGTGGCACAGCCAACTGCTTGGGAGTGCACCGTAACTCCTGAACAATGCATCCTAAAAGGAGTCTCCCTCCTCCCTGTGGAGTAGGCCTCCTGTCTGCCTTTTCTCTTTGCCCTCTTTGTTGGGTTTAACTACATGAGAATGAAGTTGCAAATGGTCACAAAGTACTATTAGCAGCCCCCACCAGATCACGTTTTTTCCAAACACTATTTATACTTTTCCTATTTTTCCTCAAATAATTTAACATGTAGCTATAATCTCTGGTGCAACTTTGCAAAATTTTCTGCGGCATGGAAGGCAACGTGAGAGAAAAGACTTCATTCTAGAGACAGCATTCGGTATCTTCATGAAAAAGGAAGACTGTTTTCTTGGGACGCTGGCAGCAGCTGCTGTGGAGAAAAGAGCTGTCAATGTAGAAGAATAAAGAAAGGGTCTCTAAAGGTCATTTAATCCAATGTCTTTCCTCAAGAAACAGACATCTTCTGTGGACAGGATTTGATTTTATACAGGGAAACACCTTTGGATTTCCAGTCCAGTCTTGTAATCACTCAGCCATTGCACTTAGCCAAAATGGAGCCTACAAGCAGAGTGAATAAGCCATGTGTGCTATGAAGGTGTGTTAGGGTAGGGCACTGATAACCAGCTTGACTGGATCCTCTGCCATGGCCGAGCTCTGCAGAATTTCGTGCTTGAAGGTCAGGAACTATCTATCTCTTTCCTGCAGTGCTGCATATGAGATGGTAGGTAGGGCAGGCATGATGGTCTTGGGGTAGGTCAATGAATGCAGATTCAGAGGCCTAGAGTCTCTTCCTTGCTTAACTACAGACTTCCTGCGTGAGCATGAGTACATCACCTAACTTAGCCAGTGTCACTTCCCCATACATACCTATATCACCCCCCATTTCTTCTGGTGTCGGAGAATCTTTCCTTTCGGCATCTTCCGACAGTGTTTCCAACTGTTCCATGGAAAGAGTAAAAAAAAAAAAAAAAAAGAGTGAGGCAGGGTTCTGTTTGATCTGTGATCCTCAGGATTACACAGCCACAGAATGAGGGGCAGGCAGTGATAAGGCCCAGGCCTGTCCTCCCAGCCACGGTTCCCGGTGGTGCCCTGAAATGACCAGGTGAAGCCCAAGCCCAGGAGGGATGGAATGAGGGCCCCTTCTGTCCTACATGCTGAAGTCAAGTGTGGAGCAGTCTTCCATACAGGAGCCTCAGCTAAGCCCCCTCCCTGCCTCCACTGCTTTCCCTCCTCCTCATAACTTCTTCTCAGTTTCTCTGTGCTTCCCCCTCCCTTGGGCAATGTATCTTTCCTGCCTACTCCTGCTGCACTTGCTAGCTTCTCCTGAAAATGCTTTGTAGCTTTACTATTGCCTTTGCTTTCCACCCTCCATTCCCGACCAAAAGAGTTCAGCTAGCTCCTTTCTGCACCTTTCTGTGTGTGTCCAGGGTGGCAGGGCTTGCAACGCCCAGGTCAGGAAATATTGCTCAACCTGCACAATTATTGGACATGGCACCTGACCAATTAAATGTGCCATTTAGCATCTCTCTGAGCAGCACTAAGGGAACAGACCCAAGCTACCCATTGTATTGGAAAGATTAGGGTAGCAGATTGTGTGGAAGGGAAGACATTCCATACTAATCCTGCAGAACCAGCCAGCTTGAGCAGAGGAAAGACACAGCACGGGTATCCTTCATCTACACTACTGGGCATCCAGAAAGCAATGAGCAAAGTAGCTAGGGGGACTTTAGGTGAGGGGCTGGGCAACAGACTCCACTGCATGGCTAGAGGCAACCTCTGTGCAGAGATTACAGAGCAGATACTCGAATGCAAGAGACCTTTTGTGGTCCAGCTTCCTGGGGGGTCTGTTACAGAAGGTTTTACAAGATATTTACCTCAGACATGTAGGAAGAGTCTTCTATATCCAAGGTCTGGCACCCGTCAGCATAAATCCCTATAAAACATCCACAGTCAGCTCACCTGCGACTCATTTCCACTTTTATGACTGATGTTTTTAGCTGTTGTTTTAGCATCACTGCAAAGTAGTGTCCTGCAAGCTGTTGTTCTAATGGGCCTGTCTAGACTGCATTGTACCTCAGCAGGGAGTGCTGCGGTGAGGTACACTATGCCTGCTTCTGCGCTTGCTGCCTTCCCAAACTGATGCAACGTTACCACCCATTGGTGTGGTGCTGGCTGGATCCAGTCAGCTCTCGCTCTTGGGTGAGCCTACTGATGCGTACACAGCACCTGGCTTCCATTTCGGGGGAGGGACAGCTTATGCAGAGCACATGCTGTGCTCCTCATTGTGCTGATCCCTGATGCAGAACTGAAGCACACAGCCATGCCCAATGCATAGGAAGAACCAGTGCATGCTCTCTTTTTTCTGGAGGAAGTTTTTCTATGTTTTGATGCATTTTGGTGCTACCTCTGGGGCATGTTTGTGTAGTGCCTAGTGCGTGTTAGCAAGGGCCCCATTGTGCTGTCTTAACAGCAATCCACACAGCAATCCATATGAAAGAGCTGGTTCTTCAAAACCCACAGATTAGGTACAGCTTTGGATTCATTTTGTAGGCTATCAGTGGAGTGTCTCTCTATGGAAGGTTGTGTAGGGTATTGCCAGACAGAATGAAAACCATGTGGAAAGTGTGAAGAGCTTCTCTTTAAAACATGCCTTCCTTTGCCAGAAAAAGTCTGTTCTGGAGAAATCCCCCACACTGGTAGCATAACTGTTCTCTAGTACACTGTACTTTTGAGACAGTCTTTCACCATCCAAATGATCACTGAGATTAAAGGAATGAAAGAATTAAAGAAATTACAGACAATTATAAAGACATTAGGGGAAATAAATAAAACCCTAAAAAAAAGTGCAACTCTCATACATTCACCTGATCTCTGTGCTTTCAATGATGGTGATCGTTCTTCAACATTCTCACTAAAAACAAAAGGAAACGGTCATTTGGATTTAGAGGCAAACAAGAGTAAAGGTCGTAACATTAGCATTTCAGTAGTATTTTTCATCTTTGTTTCTTGTTTTCCGCACTGTTTTGTGCCGAGCACATTGTCAGTGCTGTAAAAACAATGAAAAATACTGATAGCACTTTACAGATTCTTGACCACATCCAGCTGCTCCGAGGTGAGGGCATTGTCCTG
>NW_005842045.1:481599-486440 GCF_000455745.1 Alligator sinensis
CTAGTCTGGAAATCTGCCTCTGACTCGGCTACTAATCTGCTGGATGCCTCTGGGTAACACACTGCATCTCAGTTCTCTCTGGAACAGACTCCTAGCTCCAGTCCTATGTACTGTTCACATGTGTAACTGCATTGCTTCACCCTTGTGCAGTTTGGGATACTAATTCTCAATGGTGAAATAGGACCACCCTTGCAACTGGCCACTGCATCCTTCATTTAACATTTGGTGGCTGATATGGCTACATAACCCAGGGGTTGCTTTTTTGCATTTGGAAGTAAGATAAAACCTTGGACCACCTCATTTCCTCACTTACCTCTCTATTTTGGCTGCCAAGGGGGCAAGCTTGGAAAGGGGAGATGGAGAGAGCTCTAGGCAAAGCCTAACTTATGACCTAGTGGAAATGATCCCACTCCACCACAGCTCCCATTTTTGCTGTACCACCAGAACAGTTAACTGTTCACTGTACATGGATGAAGTCAATGGGCTACCCCAGTACAGAGAGGTATCCTCTGTCTGCTGCAGCTCCTCTTCCTCCCACTGCTGCTCTGCTTCACGCTTTTCCTCCACCTTCTCGTCTCTCTCCTCATTCTCAGTACAGTAGGCTGCCAGTTGTTCAAGGAGGACCGCCTGGGGTTGAAGAGCTTTCAGAATGCTCAACACAGGCTTCAGCGGCTTTCGAAAGGACATCCTGCTGATGGCCTGAAATCAAAAGGAAAGCTTTTGAAGAGGACGCCTCCTCAGAGTCCTTTCTAAACCAGCTTTTCCTACAGGTCACCAGTGAGAGTGAACTAAACCAAGCCCCTTTTAGACTTGCATTTGGATCCATCCTATGAACTTCAGCTGAGCACCCAGAAAAATCAGGACTCTGCGGTGACAAGGTTTGTTAAAGGAAAACTGCTTTTTCCATCTGTTGCATTTCAACTTTCGGTTGGAAAGAAGATGAGAAACAAATACTAAGGAGCCAGTATGTGTGTCAACTATTAAAACCAAATACTATTTCTAGGCCCCAAGTTATGCAAATACTGACATTCTCTGTCCTAGGCCCAAACACTGCAAATCACTGAAGCCTGTGAGCACTTCTGCTGACTCTGGTCAGATTTCTGTACTTAGTCTTTTCCTGGATTAGGGCTCTAGCGAGGTCACAAATGAAGGGTTTTTTTAAAATCAATCCACACATGAACATGTCTGTATCACAAGCTGGTCAGTTCCTGCTCTCTAAATAGAAACTCTGGTGTTGTGATGAGACCCAAATACTCAAACCCATGGGTTGCTAAATAAACTGGGTCTGGGTTACCTGTCACTGTTTTCACGTCTGGGTTACCTGCACTCATTGCCTGGTTTACACTCCATGTCTGATATCCTTATTTTGGGCAGCAGGACTCTGGGGACCATTGTCCGAGCCATCCAAAGCTCAGAAATTGGGCTAAGCAAAGTAATTTCTTACACACCTTCTCTGCTTTACTTTGAAAGAGGATAAGAGTTGAAGCTCTGCAGCTGTATGGAGAACAAGGACCTGAAACCATCCCTCATCACTCTAGACACTCATACCACCGCCCCCGTATTTATCAGTCCCTAGTTTTGACCCAAGCCTTTCAGGGGAGGCAAAGCCCTTCATACTGCTACACCTGGTCTTCTCTTCCTAGTGATCAAATGGCCCTTTTGGCTTGAAGAGCAGCTGCCTTTGAACCGGTCTCTGCCATCAGTAAGCAAAGCAGAGAGCTGTAGCTATCTTGTCCATATGCTTAACTCAAGGGATATCAGCCTTCTTCTTATCCCCAGACAGATTTCTTGGAAAGAGAGTAGATTCAAGATCGGTGAATTTACTGACCATTAACCCAGAATCCTCCACACCAATGGCCCACTGCAGGCTCTCTAGAAGATGGTCCACCACCTTTATAAGAGCATTCAGCATTCACAGTACAGGGGCTTTCAATACCACGTGAACACCTTAAAAGATCCAGTTACAGCAAAATGGCATTCACAAAACAGGATTGCCCCCAGCCTTATTCTTCCCACTTACCTCCCCTGGTCTTACAACTCGTTGTCCTATGTTACCCAGACTGTCGTCTTTTCTCTGTGTCTCAGATCTTGAGCTTTCCTCTTCAAGGCACTTCTCACCCAGCGATGCTCTTAGGTTTCTTAGGCCATCCCTAGTTTGAGCGATGAATGCTTCTTCCAGTTCCTCAAGAGGCTCTGCTTTTATGGAAATGACTTGTAAGTAATCAGACACCAAGTCTGAAGAAATGGGTACGTATTTGACGGTAATATGAGGGATTCTTTTCACAGGCAACTCCTCTGTCTCTGTTGGGGTCTCATTTGTAGTTGAACCTGGGATTGCCTCTTCAGAACTCCCTGTTTTGGGCTCTGCACTAACAGACACTTGGTCAGCAATTCTGTCTGGGTTCATCACAGCTTGGCTCAGTGTTGGTGGACTGTCACTAAGGGGGCATCGGAGAGTTCTTCAATTATTACAGTAGCCATGGGTACCACAGGAATACATGGGTTTAAAGTTGGTTTTGGGATCTTCATTATCATGCCAAGATCAGTAGGGAGTCATTCAATAATCTTAATACTTTCTGTTGTTGAAGATGAAGTAGGCAATGTCTCCTCCTCTGAATTGGCTTGAAAGTCAGGTTTGTCTACTTCTTTTGCTATTGAAGCTGCTATTCTATGAGCAAAAATATCTTGTCTATTTGTTAGGTCTCTGCAAACAAAAATGTCAGAATCTGAACGTTCGACGGTGCTTGTGCAAGCTGGATGGAAGAGGTCTCCCAGGCCTGGCTGTCTTCAGCGTGTAAAAATTCTCTTTCACTGGTCTGTTTGTTCATGTTCTTCTCATGTTCTGACAGGAGTACTTGCACAGCATGTCATATTTTTCTAGTTGCATCGGTCAGTAACAACATCTTTTCTGCATCCAAACCCGCAATGGGAAACAGGGAAGAAAGTGTTGACACAAGATTTGCTGTTAGTTTTTCTATGATAAGAGGAACTATTTTACTAAGTTCTTGTGATAAACTGTTTGGGTTATTCAAAGGCTCAGTAATATCTCTTAGTGTATTTTCAACAATATTGTCTGGTTCAGCAAGGTCATGAAGTGGTAATTCTCCAGAAAGAGAGTTCTGCAATGTATTCCCAGTTATCTCTTGGAAGACCAAATCACAGACTGCTTCAGAAAGAATCATGCACCCATTTCTTAAACACTTCTGCATGCTGAATTTAGACTGAAACTGTATCAAAAGCTTGGTATAGACCAAATCAGCAATCATCTGAATCCGAGCATCCTCCCTGGAATGTGGATGTTCAATATGCTGGTAGGAGGAGTTCTCATCTTCAGAGATTTTTGCTATAACTTTACTGATGACCGTCATGTGAATCAAGCCACATTCTGCCAGTTGCATTTTCTTTTCTGTAGAGGAAGATGTGCTGGCAGTGGCAGGGAGAATGTTAGATAAAAGCCTGCTGATTAGATCTTCCAAAAATCTGTGGCATACCCCCATAGTAGATGGTGTGGGACTTTGGCATCAGGCATTGCTTTTGGTAGCATCTTCTAAAAGCTTCTCATCCATTACCCCAGGTTTTAGAGGTCTATACAGAGCTGAAGATGCTTTTGCTAAGGCTTCTTCCTGCTGGTAACCAGTTATTTCTCTCTTTATCAAAACACTCTGGTTGCTTTTCATGTCTGCATAGACCGAGACTTTGGAAGCACTTTCTTGCAGAAGGTCAGATAAACTGGAGTGAATAATTTTGGTTGTCAATGTGTCTATGTCAGGGGAGATTTTAGAGGTCTATACAGAGCTGAAGATGCTTTTGCTAAGGCTTCTTCCTGCTGGTAACCAGTTATTTCTCTCTTTATCAAAACACTCTGGTTGCTTTTCATGTCTGCATAGACCGAGACTTTGGAAGCACTTTCTTGCAGAAGGTCAGATAAACTGGAGTGAATAATTTTGGTTGTCAATGTGTCTATGTCAGGGGAGAGATCCTGATCTTCAGAAAGGTCTGTGGTCTGGCATATGGAAAGCTTATTCAACACTGAATCAACTGTTTCTGTGCTGATACGTGAATAATCACTTCCGAGGAGTGCACTGTCCTGAGCAACCATTTTGCTCCTTCGTTCATCGTGTATTTCTTTCAAAAAAGCATCCATTTCAGGAAATGTCTTTCTGTGTGATGAAAACAAGGGCTTACCTGTAAGCTGCCTGTCAATCTGGTGTTGAGTTATTTTGGAGAGGACAGCCCTTGGCTTAGTTACTGTGTCCAGGGTGGATGTAGGTTTGAGCCCCAGAGCTCCTGTGCAAAAATTCAGGTTCTTCATGTCCCCTAATGTGGGTTGTACAAACTCAGGTATTTGACGCTGCCTTGGCATTTGTTCTTCCCATTGCACTTGTTCCTTATAACCTGGCACTCTTCCCTGGACATTGGTTAATGAAAATAATTTTCTAAATATGCCTGTTTTAGGGCGATCTTTTTTGCAGTCAGGAGAAATATCTTCCCTAATGCGATAGCTTTGCAATTTGCCATCTTCAGCTCCCATGCATGTGCTTGTTCTGCAAAAACTAGAAATACTGTCAGCGCGATGGGGAAGTGCCGCTGCTGGTTCAGGCTCTGGCAGATTTTCTGCCCAACACTCTCTGCGTAGAGACAGTGGCCTTCTTGTTGGAGACAGGACAGGTGACTCTTGTGAAAACAGTGGGGTTGGCTCTCCTCTGCTCCCTCTCTTCACACATCCAGGTGATCTGCTGGGTGTTCTCTTTCTGCCTCTGAAGACAAACTTGTTGGCATTGGCCTCCTCAACTCCCATGTCTCTCTCAGCTACTTTTTTGTCTTGATATTGTATTATTGCT
>NW_005842045.1:487166-491757 GCF_000455745.1 Alligator sinensis
AAAAAAATCAATTAATTTGCAGATATTTTTTTCCATCTTTTATGAAGATTTTCTGTTTTTCAAGGACTGTGCAGCCTTTTGCTAATTAACACCCTCCCCCCTAGTGCAGGAGGTAAAGAGTTTTCCCCCCATTTTACACATAGCAGAACTGGGTCAAAGCTACTTTCTACAAGTCTGTGGCCACCAGGCTGTAGTGCCTTTTATAGTTTTGTCACTCTGTTGTTTCCCTTGGTGTTAAGAAAAGAGTATGTGTCACACAACCAATCACAATACAGCGCATTGTGTCGGAACAATGGCATTTGGTGACTCCTGCACATTACACATCATGGCAGGGTGCACTTTATCTTTCAGTTTTGACATCATCAGCTTCCACTTGTGACATCTCCCCATGCCTTGACTTCTTACCTGAGAGGATGATCTTTTGTTGTTTGTGCCTTTATTAGCAATTGGCACAAATCTAGGCTGCTGATTACCTGACATGAAAAATAATACATTCCAGGATAGTCCTAAATGTTGAGTGCCAACTGCTTGCAGGTCTAGGAGTCTGTGTCCCAGACTGTTATAAAAACCCAACTCTGGGGGTGAGTAAAGGTAAAACCCTTGGCCCTACTGAATTAAATGGAAGTTCTTATGTTGACTTTTGTGTAGCCAGAGGTCTGCCTGAGGTACATAACCATTTTAATGGAAAGACGGTGAAAAGACAGAGACAACAGTGGAGACAATACCTGGAGATCAGGACCTTCAAGCATTATAGAGCTCTGCTCATCAAATTTAAAAACCAACAGGGTCACCTTTCCTTCTGTGCTGTACTCTGATCCTGCAAACATTGATGCAACTTGCTAAGAAACAATCTTGGGAGCAGTCCTACTGAGCTCCCTGGGATCCCAGACATTCTTGAAATAAAGCATGTGCATGTTGTTAGATTGGGGCTGTCATCATCTTCTTTAGGAAATTTGAAATAGAATTGCCAGCAAATCCATTGGCTACCATTGACTCTAGCCATTTACCAATTACCTTGCTAAGTGATATATGATATATATACATATATATATAAATTATACTGTGGTTTTGTTTCTAACCTTCATTGCTTCATGAAGCATATGTTGTTTGTTTTTGTTCTGTCGTTTTTGCTGTCCATCCATCTGATATTTTTCTTCTAAGAAGTTTTGAGTTGTTTGTAATTCGTGTAACCCCTGGCTAAATCTACTGAGAAACATGTAAACGGTTGGTTAATATCACTTCTGCTGCAATCAATTTCTGCTTCACCCCCTCCTTTACCTGGGTTTCTTTTTGCTAAAGCGATTGTAGCATTTTTTAACAGATTCCAAGAAGTTGTTAATACCATTTGTGAGCTATAGCTTGAAGGTTTGCAAAATGTTTCAGTGGAGTGTATTGCTGATGAATTAACACAGGCCACATCCTGTCTTTTCAAAAACACTGTGAGAGTGGAAGGATGCACCTTTCCCTTATGAGCCAGGAAGGGGTCCATGCTCCACATCTCTTTTTTATGAGATGTTCTAGGTTACCTTCTCCACGCATTTTATACTAAGGCCTTGCAGGGGGATGTTAGATATCCAACTGAGTGCTTGGATGCTTGGCAAGGATCCGAGAATGAGGAAAAATGGAACTGAGATAAGGCCAAGTTGGAGGGACCCAAAAGCAGAGGTAAAGGCACAGGGCCCTGGGGTCACTTGAGTGCACCCCTGTCCAGATCCTGGGATAGACCTGAATATCCATGAGTCTCCCCACTCTTCAACTGTCAGCACGTTTCTGTGAGCCTTACTTGTAAAGTGCACTCCCCCACCCCTCTCTTCCCCTCTCGCTCTAGTCTGGTAGACAGAGAGGTGGACAACCCATTGTTGCTGTCAGTTCCTGAGTCAACTCAGATGGCAGAACCCACTCCTAATTTCTATCAAGTGCCATTTATGGCCCCCTTTTCTCCTTGCCATGTACTGCTGCTTGGTCCTTATTTGCTGCCTTCCCTTTCTTGCTGAATGCAGTGGGGCTTAGAGAAAAAGATTTATCTTTCTTAAATGTGGACTCATGGCTCTTTGACAAGGTGATGAACTATTCCCCTAGGATTCTCCACTTCCATTTGTATTTGTTTGTAATGTTTTGTTCCTATCAGTTGTATTCCTCATTATCTTCAACTTGGGGGAATTAGAAGATTAGAAACACTGATCATGTGATGTGATGTCATGGCCATATAATTACAGGTTTAATCTCTCCTCTCTTTGGCAGTATGTAATGTAATTGGATCACAATCACCTTGCACTAAGCAACCACTTGGCCATTGTCTCCTAGCATCAAATGCTCTGTCCCATGATTGGCTATATCTGTCTCATTTGAATAAAAGCCATATCCTTCCTCCCAGTAGGGTTGGAGTATTGTCATAGTCATAATGATCTGGTCAATATGCAAGGATCAAGGTGATTTTAGGGACATCTTTTCTTGTACCAACCATATCGGTGGGAAAGAATTTCCCACTTCAATTTCTAATTTTTCTGTCACATTTTTGTCCTAGTCACAGTTTTTTTGCTTAGTTAGAGAAGTTTCTGGGCACCAGGTGCCCTTCTTCTGCGCCCTTGTCTAACATGGCTCCCAAATTTTACACCTGGTCCAATAAAAGACACCCCCAGAAGTCCCCCCCCCCACCCTTGCTTCTCACTTGCACTGCCTTTGTCAGGCAGAGACAGAGTCCTGAGCCCCATGCTTAACTTCCTCAAAACCCTCCTCCTCCTGCCCCTCCCTTCTCCTTCCTGACCCTGAGTCTCTGCCACCCACCTAAGCCCTTTCTGGAAGGTACCCGAGGAGAATCCCAGTCCTTTACTGCCTCCCCCCCAGATCACTTCAGGCACAGCTCAGCTGATCTGCAGAAACAGGTGTAGGAATAGGGAAGTGGCAGGAGGAGAAGGGAAGAAAGAAATAGACCAGGGAGGAAAGGCCCCCTGTGGAAGTCAGAGGAGTGCTAGAGAGACAAACAGAGCTGTAGGGGAATATGAGGATCAAAGCTCTGTGCCCATCAAAAGGGTAAAACTGGGTATTTTGTCCTTGAATCCAGCTATTCCAGGAGGCCTGAACTGGCTGAGATTTGGCAGAGCTGAAAACTGGTTTTTAATACTAAATTAGTACCATGTTGTTGCATGCTAGGGCCCTGTGACCTGGGCCTAAATTACAGACTGTGACTGAGAAGGACTACAACCCTGAACTCATTAACCACAAGAAAGGGTTGGGGATCAGGCAGAGAAAAAGGCCCAACTGCCCCACTTGGCTCAAACCTGGGAGTTTCTGGTGGGGGGGCACCTGTGGGGCAGGAGGGATGGACAGATAAAAGAGATGGCCCTGGGACCAGAAGTAGCAATCAGATTCTCCCTCACCTGTATCAGCTTCACCCAGAGAGACCTGCCACCATGAAGGTCTGTTCAGGTCTGAGCCCCTGGCCTGGGGTTCTGGAACTTGCCCTGCAGGCTGATGTCAGCCCTCTATGAGGTCACGGTCTCTCTGGCCCAATGCCTGATATACTACTGAGGCATCTCTATGAGCTCACTGTCTGCCCCACCCTCCCCACCCAGCTGGGCTCATCCCCTACCCATAGCAGTCCCTTCACCATATAGTCTAGCATATCTTGTATCCCATCCTTGACAGTGCCCAGTGCCCGAGGCTGGAGAGAAAAGCACAAGAGAACCCCATCCTGGACAATGGGTGGGCTAGTCTGGCCAGAAAGGGGAAAGTTCTGCCAAAGTTTATGTACTGAGTGTGAGCTGCCCAGCAGTGTGACAAAACCAAAGGTGTTTATGTATGTGCTCCAGAAGTGTGAGGGAGAGGTGCTTTAGTTAGAGTGACTCTGAGAGCCACTCTGATTAAAGCTCCCAGAGCTTTGTGTGGATCAGTGACCCCATGCTAAAAAATGGTGGAGGGGGTGCTTTAAATACAGCTCATTGAAAGAGCTTTAGTTAGAGCTCTCTTGCCACCATTTTTCAGTGCAGGGACACTGATACACAGGACACTGGAGTCTGCTGTAGCATGGTAATTAAATAGACTCTATTCTGCACCCGCACACTGTAATTACAGTGCATTGGAGCAGTCTTGCTGCATGTCTGTGGGTGTGCCAAGTGACAAAACCAAATGGACACAGGACACAGGAGTTAGGAGTACAACCTCTAAATTACAACTACATAGACTGTAAATGCTGGAGGCTGTAAGTAAGAAAAGAACATTGGAAAAAACCCTGGTCATACCCTGTTCACTCTCCCTTTCAGCAGGCACTTCCTGGGCATGTCTACATGAGAAGCTATGTTGCTGTAGCAATAAGCTATGCCAACATAGTCTGTTGCTATGGAAATGTAGCATGGGCAGGCACTAATGTAGCATGCACGGGCACAGGTGAAGCCCAAGCCCAGGAGGGATGGAATGAGGGCCCCTTCTGTCCTACATGCTGAAGTCAAGTGTGGAGCAGTCTTCCATACAGGAGCCTCAGCTCAGCTCAGCTCCCTCCCTGCCTCCACTGATTTCCCTCCTCCTCATAAAATCTCCAGTTTCTCTGTGCTTTCCCCTCTCTTGTGCAATGTGAGTATCTTTCCTGCCTATTCCT
>NW_005842045.1:491767-507276 GCF_000455745.1 Alligator sinensis
CTCCTGAAACCGCTGCATAGCTCTACTACTGCCTTTGCTGCCTACCCTCCATTCCCTACCAAAATCATTCTGCTAGCTCCTTTCTGCACCTTTCTGTGTGTGTGTCCAGCATGTCAGGACTTCCAAAGCCCAGGTGAAGAAGTATTTCTCAATCCGCACAATTCTCAGACATGGCACTAGACCAATGAAATGTACCATTTGGCATCGTTCTGAGCAGCACTAAGGGAACGGACCCAAGCTACCCATTGTATTGGAAAGATTAGGGCAGCAGATTGCATGGAAGAAAAGACATTCCATACTAATCCTGCAGAACCAGCCAGCTTAAGCAGAGGAAAGACGCAACACAGGCATCCTTCATCTACACTACTGGGCATCCAGAAAGCAATGAACCCAAGAATCTCTAGCAATGAGCAAAATAGCTAGGGGTTAACAGCATGGACACTGTTGCAAAGAGGAGTGGATACAGGGAAAACTTCTAATCTAGAATGAGGGAGGGGAGAGCAGTTCTAGTTCCCAGCATGTAAGAAGATGACAGAAGAGCTAGAGAAAGTAGAGAGAAGGGCAATCCAAAGGATGGAAAGGAGAGAGGAGGCACTAAGGCCTCAAATGTGCAGTCTTCATAGATTTGAAGGGCAGAGAGAGACCAGAGTGATCACTGTGTCTGATCCGCACTGAGCCTGCCTGCAGCACTTCAGCAAGTGCTATCAGCATTGACCCAAATAATTTCAGGTGATGCTCCTGCCTGTCTTTTACAAAGACCCAGCCTTCAGTTCTGCACTTAGATGAGGGACAATTCATCATACCTCTGGGTAAGCTGTTCCTGTAGTTAATAACTTCTTCGGTAACAAGAAAAGAGTGTGCACCTTATTCCTAGAGTGAATCTGTCCAGTTACATCTTCTGCCTCTGGCTGGAAGATTTAAGAGCCTTTACCAATTAGAAACTGTCTCTACACAGAGATGTCTTTATCCCATGATCAAATTGCTGCTAATCCTTCTCTCTCTTTAAGTTGAATAGATAGAGCTTCTACACTGAGGAAGGGTTTCTAGACCTAAATTCAATCTCATATTTCTTTTATGAACCTTTTTAGTTGATCAGCATTCCATTTAGTGTGAACATGAAAACTGGATACAGCATCCAGTAATGAGCTCACTAATGCCATAGACCGTAGTAGTAATGCTTTTGTATTTGTGATCTACATTCCAGTGCATCCAAAGATTTCAATATCTTTCTTAAATGATGATTCTTAAGGTAACGTATTACTTTATGTGAAGTCCATGATTTTATGCACATGCTTAAGTTTGCAAAATGTGGGCCTACAAAGATTACATGCATCACAGGCAACAACTAGTTTTTAAGGACATAATACGCATGATGGTCTGGAGTTAAAGAAATAATAGGATGGAGAGTAGGAAAAAGCTGTAAGTCCTACTGCCATTGAAACCAGTGTAGTGGAAAAATAGCCCTTGACTTCAGGGATAGCAAGATTGGAGCCAAAGATCTTAAGAGGTAGAGCAACTCTGGGCTGGGGATCAGACTCCACTGCATGGCTTGTGTTTTCCTTGTATTGTCCCCTTAAGACCAAAGCCCTCATGTTCAGCACTGCAGGGTTCAGTTTGCTTTGTTCCAGTTTTGCAGCGCTGGAAACTCCATTTTCTTTGCCATGAGGAGCCAGAGGCATTCTTGGTTCCTCTCCCTCCACAGGACTGGACTGGGTCAAGTTGGAGGCAGAGCAGGTATAAGATCTGTATACATATACTGATGCAACTGTTAAGATCCATCCTGGATATGATTCCAGAGAGTTATAATAATAAATGACTGTTAGTTCAACCCAGGAGTGTCCAGAGTGTTGTTGCTGAACTCACAACATATCATCTGGTGATGAGGATGGGATCCTCTGCTGAGAAGACACCCCTAGATTGTGGGATGACATTCTGAGGCCAGGCTGTGTGGGAAGATTTTTTCTTCTTCTTTTCTCTCTGTTATGTCTGATGTTAGATAAGATGGCTACATTGGGGTATGTAGAAGAATTTGATGTGAGCCAGCCAACTTCTTGGGACTCTTATGCTGAGAGGATATCTTATTACCTGGAAGCAAACAAAGAGGAAAACCCAGAACAGAAGTGCATGGTTCTCCTGACAGTCTGTGGTGCCAAAACATTTGCCATTGTTCATTCCCTCACAGCACCTCCCTTACCAAACACTAAGTCTTATGCTGAACTAATTGCCATGCTAAAGGCACATTTTTGCCCAAGGCCATCTGTTACCCTGCAGAGATTTCATTTTTTTAACCGGACAAAAAGGCTGTGGGCAAGCTGAGCGAATGGTGCAAACTACAAAACATGCACTGAAAAGCATTGTTGTAGGAGACTGGCCTACCAGACTGGCCAGATTTCAGTTCGCTCAAAATGTAATTCCCAGGCCTAACACATGGCAGCATAAATCCCTGTAAACAAAAGCACATCCACAGTCAGCTCTCCTGGGACAGATGTTTTAGCATCACTGCAAAGTAGTGTCCTGCAAGCTGTTGTTCTAATGGGCCTGTCTAGACTGCATTGTACCTCAGCAGGGAGTGCTGCGGTGAGGTACACCATGCCTGCTTCTGCGCATGCTGCCTTCCCAAACCGATGCAATGTTACCACCCATTGGTGTGGTGTTGGCTGGATCCAGTCAGCTCTCGCTCTTGGGTGAGCCTACTGATGCACACACAGCACCTGGCTTCCATTTCGGGGGAGGGACAGCTTATGCAGAGCACATGCTGCGTTCCTCATTGTGCTGATCCCTGGTGTAGTACTGAAGCGCACAGGTATGCCCAATGCATAGGAAGAACCAGTGCATGCTCTCTTTTTTTCTGGAGGAGGTTGTGTGTTTTGATGTGCTACCTCTGGAGTACAGTTACCATATTTCCAATTTCAAAAAAGGAGGACACCTCTGGGGGAAAGGAGGGAAAGTGGTATATGATTGTGGGGTGGGAAGGGCAGGAATATGCTCCCTGTCCCTCCAGCCATGCCGGTTCCCTGTACTTCTGACCCACAGCTCCCTGCTCCCCTCTGGTGCCTCTCACTCCTGACTCACAGCCCCCTGCCCCCTTGCCCTGCTGCTTCCCTGCACTTCTGAACCACGGCCCCCTGCCTCCGCCAGCCCTGCTGGTGCCCCACACTTCTAACCTGCAGCTGCTGCTCCCTCCCAGCCCTGCTGCCCAAGCAGCTTGCTTGCACACACACTCACCTTCCAGCAGCTCTCGGAGACTGCATGCAGAGCACGTGATCTCCCGACAGCCAATCAGCTTTCCTACTGCCCCCAGCTCCAAGGAAAAACAGATGGAAACAAAAACCCAGACATTTGCTTGCATTTTAAAAAACCCGCTTGGATGGAGGACAAAGGGCCAAAAAAGGGCATGTCTGGGAAAACCTGGACGTATGGTAACCCTAATCCTTGCCTACAAAGAATGATGGAATTCTTTGGAATTCTAGTGGATACTTTTATCAGTTTGTTAAAACTCTATGATAAGCCTGTTATCTGAGAGGTTAGAGAGATGTAGTTAGCCTGAAGTCAGACTGAAAACCAGTGTAGATTTGCACCTTATAGACCAAATCAGAACTGTATAAGATTTTGTGATCCACAGCTTGCTTCATCAGATGCTAAGTCAGATAGGAAGTGAACTGTGGTTCTTGAAAGCTTATTCAGGTCTGATCTGAGAAGTTGCTACCAAAAATACCCCCAAATGCTTGGAATTGCTTTACTAGATCAGACTGATGAAGAAGAAAGACAGCATTTATTGAACAGTTTTGGAAAAATCTTTGTCTTGGGAAGTTTTCTCAGACCACCTCAGAGCTAGCACTTACTTGGCTTATGCCCTAAACACAAATCTAGAGGTTTGAATTGTTCTCACACTTCTGTTTATTTTTTTAAATGTATAATACATCTTTAAAATGAATAATCATATTGTCTATCAGTGTATAAGCTATCTAGGATTTTAGTCAAGTTTGGCTTTATACAAATTACTTTCCTTTTTATGAATATTTTGGATATGGCATCTAACAGTGTATTGTTAGTCTGTTGTTAGTCTACAGAATTCACTATAGGCTGCTAGCATCTGTAACTATTCATATGGTTGGTATAGCTTAAACATAATACCAATTCCAGATCTCTACAGGCAACTATTTTTGGAAGATACAGTCACATAGCTCAATCTGAAAATGGGTTCAGGACTAGAATATGTAAATAACAAAATGGAATAATTACGTGTCCTTTAGGGTACTAAACTATCTCTTTCTCTGATGCTTCCTCAATACCCGACATCTCTCCAATGGGTCATACATCAAAGTATAACCCTGCAATAATAAGATATTGCCATCACTTTAGTTCAGCAATTCATTAACATAATTTTCTATCTTTAATTTTCAATCTTTTCTTTACCACAGAAGTTCATTATGTAAAATTCTGTCAATTTATCAGAGCATAGAAGGCCAGAATGCTCTTTCTTTATTCATGTTGATTAGTACTTTAATTAGTGGATGGTCTAGACTGCATGAAACACTCACACGATAGCTTTAAATTTGAACATGAGTCAGAATGGCAGATTTTGGGTGGATGAAATCTGGTAGCTAGCTTTTCATATACTGAACTAGTACTGCACAGAGCACAATGAAAAATAAAGACAGAACATTATGGCAATGTCAGTGATTTGCACATCCAGTTGTCCTTCAGATGCGGTAGTATAAGTGCTAAAAAGTGTTTTTAGAAAAGAATGCCATATTAGTATGATGCATCTGCAAATCATGCTTATATTCCTGTTGAACTTGGTACAACGTTGGTTTCTATTTGAAGTAACTTAGGAAGAAATGAGAGGAGACAGGATTTCTTTTTATTTTATTTTTTGTTCTTGAAATCCATAACAATAATCCTAGAAGAAAAGAACTGCCAATCAAAAAAAAACAAAAAAAAGCCAGGCCACATTATTTTCAGTGCATGTCTTTTCAGAATTAAATCAGATAACAATCTCCTTTTCTGTTTAATCCTCATTGGCAAGCTCTATCTCTCATGGTATTAAGCAACATTCTGCATGTTATGCTTTATACTCAGAAAGGTGAAACATTGGATGATGCAGTGACATGGTATAAAGAGTAAAATTACTTCAAGATTAGGATGAATGAGCTCTGAGTAAACTGGTTTTTTAACTCATGACACTTTTAAACACAGTTGCCTCGCTTGGGAAATTGGAAAACTTTCACCATTATTTGTGGCTTTACAATAAAGCATGACTTTGTTCACCCACCCCCAACATTTTAAATGAAAATGTTTAATTGAGTTAATATTAAGTAAGATTTGCTTACTTCTTTAAAGAAACTAGTGACAGTCTTTTTTTATTTTGAGGCTTTAAATGTTTAGGTGCCTCCATGTAGGTTACACTGCTTTGTAGACTGGCAAACCAGGATCAGGAATGGACAGACATGCAGCTACTCTAGGAGTATATACAGATATCTGGGGAGGTTAGGGGGAGGTCAGATTGTGTTAAAAATGGCCACCCAATCTAACTTAGTTTGCTCAGATGTGGACCTTACACCTAGATTCCCAGTTAGGTCAATCTAAGTGTGAACTGTGAAGAAGTTCTGGAAGATTATATCAGTCTAAAAATGGCTGGCCCAATCTAAGTTAATGGTACCTCAGAGACAGTCTAACTTAGATTGGGTCCAGTGAGACCATGTTAATTCAACTTCTGAACAGTTCCTAGTACAGTCCCAGAGCTGGAAAGCCCAGGCAGCCCAACTAATATTTTCATAATAATGGTAAGACAAGTACATAAAAAAAGAATGGAGACTGTTTACTACTGTGGAGCACATGGGGATTTCATATTATGGATCATCACAATAAATGTAGATTTAATATTATTTTGTCTTCCTTTTTCTCCCTCCATTATGCCTAAAATTACAAAGTAGCACCTGTAGAATATACTAGGTTTCATACCTAGAGAGGGTTTACTTTATCTCCAAATGCTTGCTGCAAGTAATTTCCAGATGTTAATGGGAAGCTCCACACATAGGAGAGCCTACACATTTTTGTTCAGCTTTGTATTGTTCTAATCTATAGGCTGCACTTGTCATAGTATCAAAGTAGTTTCCAAAAGTGCAGTAAGCAATATAAATACACATCCATCACATGTAGTTTGTTCTCTCATCATCTCCCTTGGGACGGTTTCATGGGCAATGGATTGTTTTGCTTTGGTAGATGGTTGTTTGCTTGTTTTGTAAATATGTGTTGTTATGTATTCCTCTGAGAAGCATGGACAAAAAAATGCATCTTGTATTTAGAGCAGAAGGTGGTGAGGTTTGTGCAGCCATTAATTCCTGTCTGTTGTCTTGTTACAACAATAGGTTAACCTGACCTGGAAGAACAGGTCTCCTTCAGTATTAAATTCATATAATATGATTTTCAAACTCCATATATACTTTAATTTAAATAATATCATACCATACTATATGTCTTGCAGGTATGTCTTAAAAATTATTCTAAAAATTAGACCAAGTCTGAAAACATGATTCATGCATTTTACTTCTTCCATATTTTTTAAAGCACAAGAATACCAACTATATACCAAGTTATTCTATGATGGCAAGACTCCAGATTGAGACCAGGGCTAAGTACAGATGGCAGAACTGATCTAAGTTACATGTTTTTTTGTAAGTGGCATAGGTTAGATCAGTAGTGAACAGAACACATGTTCACCCTTTGTTGGGAAGGGCATTCAGGCTGCCTGTACTGACCAAGGCCATCAGGTTGGGGACACTCCTGCATGCCTCCCATCAGTCCCCATGGGTTCCCTGAGCTGCTGGCAACTGATAAGCACAGCCAAGCACCTGGGCCACTCCTGACTGGCTGCCAGGCATGGGTGAGCATGCCCCGCCCCGTGACATCATCTGTCAGCCACAGGCATTTGTTAGCTGCAGGCAGGCAGTGCAGTGGGGGAAGGGAGGCCTCTACATCCCTGCACAAACCCCGTCATGAACCACCCCACGATGCACACACAGACCTGACACTGAGCCCAGGTGAACCCCCAAGAGCAGACCCAGCACCATAGAGCCTGACCAGGATGTGGGCATGGGTAAGCATTCCCCTCCAATCAGCACTGCCTTCCTGCGGCTGGCAAATGTGACTGAGAGACAGTGCAGCAGGGGGATGGGGGAATGCTTGCCCATGCCCATGGCAGCCTCTGTGGTGCTGTGCCTGCCCGTGGGGGTTCTCCTGGGCTCTGTCTCAGGTCTGTACACTGGAGTGCTTTGTGATGGGGTTCATGCAGGGACACAGATGCCTCCTTTCTCCCCTGTACTGCCTGCCTGTGGCTGACAGATGGCTGAAGGCAGGAGGTAGGTTTGGAGAAAGGGTCTGTGCGAGAAAGGGTCTGTGCTGTCTCAGCTCTGTGACAGATCAGGGGTGGGACCTGCTGGGACTTGGCTGGAGCAACTGAGCATAGGGCAATTGCTAGCATACTTCCCTGTGAGGGGAAGCTAGTGTGGGGCTACAAAGGAGCCTGGGATGCTGGCAGACAATGACCTAACTTGAATCAATAGGGGAACTGGTACTGAAGTTTGATGCACCAGTCTAACTTAAATCAATTAAGTGTCAGTGCACATCGAACCAGGCTTGTCTTAAACCAGGCTCCACCATTTTTAGACCAGCTTACGTGCACAAAACTTCTGTTATGGGTTTAGACCAATTTCTGATCACTTAGACTGGTAAAAGTGTAATGTCTGTACCTGGCCCAGATGTCCCCAGTTACGTTGAACATAACTATATCCAGGCATCCACATAAAGCAGCTCCACCCTCTGCTACTTATTGTGCTACTACCAATCTGTTTTAACTGAATCAACAGGAGTAACTAATGAAACTTAGACCACTGGTGGTTTCAGTGGCTTTTGCTATTTGTTACCACCATTTTTGTTCACCAGTGTCTTGCGGACACCTCCAGAGATCAGTGTACACCCTTTATATCCTACTGAGTGGGTGCATCTACATGTGCACTTTACTGTGAATTTGACCAATTACCTCCTCAGTAAAGCATCACAGCTTACATGTGTGCCAGTATTAGGGTGCAGTAAACTAATTAACTTTGCCATAGGACAGTACTGTTGGGGACACTACTAGCCTACAGCAAAGTAATTGCATGAACTCAAATACACACGTAGACAGTGATGGGGCTGGCTGGGGTATGAGGGTGTTACAGTGTGGGAGCCGCCTGCCACCGAGCCCCACACTGTAGCACCCTTGTGTCCCAGCCAGCCCCTCCTCCGCTCTCTGCCACAACCCAGAGTCCACAGCTGACCCCTCCCAGGCTCCCTGCTAGCCTGGGGCTGCTGCACCCCAGCTCACAGTGCTGTGCTCTTGGGTGTACATGCAGATGCTGGATCTGGAAGCAGCTGCCTCCAGTGCAAACTGCGCCAGAGTTTATTTCTACAAATTAATTGCACATGTAGGGGCACCACTCCTGAGTTTTAAGAAGTTTTGTTCATTTTGGATGTCTCACCCATTAGATACTCTGGGGCTGGTTTTCAAAAAGCCTGAGGACCCACAGCTATTTTAGACCTAGAGAATTAGGTGCTCAATATTTCTGAATAAATGGCCCCAAAGTGTCTCAAGAATAGTGTCCAAAGCAAGCAGGTTTGAAACATTGGAGTTAAATTGCTTATTAATATTCTCCTTGCCCCAAAATCCCTTATTAGCTTCATGTCTAACTTAGTGTGTTTTAATGGAATCGTTATGTGAATAAAAATAGCTATAAAAAGTAAAATACATGAAGTGAGTGGCTTACTACAAACTCTGGTTACAGTCAGTACATTTCCACAGAAAATGATCACACATCTCTTTGAAAATGAACTAGAATTGTGTTTGTTTGCTTAAGTAGTGTGCACATGAGCCCGACTGTAAACCTGGAGATTTTCCTCCCACTCATGAAATGACTTCTAATGTTATTGCCAACATTTATTGGCGTCATCTGCCGTACTACCTTTTCAAAGTCATCTCCCTTACTGCCTTTTCAAAGCAGCTATAAAAAGTTCCTCCATTCTGTATCCATCAAGCTGCATTTAACTGTAACACAATGTTACAGAGTAGAAAAGAAGGTGAGCTACATTAAATGACTGTATTTGTACAGTTACACACCTCTTTCTGAATACAAATGTTGCATATGTCAACAGTAATTCAGGATATGGAGTTTTGCCAGCATCTGAGACAGAGTTAGAAGAGGTATTTACTAAAGATCAGGCAGCTGTCCTAAGTTATGAAGCCTCATTTTGGTTTTTAGAGCCATAACAACATCAAATTAAATTTCAACGATTAGGCTTGAAAAGAGAAAAGAATACTCAGCTATTCATTTTCTTCCTCTATTCCTCCCCCTTCCCTTGTCCTCCTGCCCCCTCTGCCCTCCCCACTTTTCCCCCAGAAATGCTACAGAGACATTTCCTATAGCTTTCTGGAATCAGGCTATCAATACCTCTGGGTCCAATTACTTAATTTCCTTCCTAATCATATATTTGGAGTAGTTCAGATTATTAAACCTTGAATTAAATAGTTAAGTGGTGATATTTTGACAGACAATAATAAGAACCAAAACTTCTTATTTCTAACAGACGAAGCTTTTCCTTGTAATGCTGCAGAAGTTGCCTTTGGTTTTGTTGGAAGTAGTTATATTTCACAATGGAGGAAGACTGTATACTCTTTTAGGCATCACTTTCAGTTGTGTCCAGTGGAGAATGCTGCTTAAAATTCAGTGGCAGGAAAAGGTGTTGATAATATTATATAGTGGTTAGAATACAGGAGTATCAAGTCAATACCTTCTGGGCTCAAAATCCTAGCAATTACATTTATTCCCTCTAGTTACTTATCAACAACCCTGCTCAGCTTCCCCATCTGCAAAACTGAATGGTATAATTCCAATTTATGTGCCAGGCCTAACAGGGACATCATAAGAAATAATTATTGTTGTTTCCATGGTATTTTAAGGATAGAAGTTGCCTACTCTACATTAAGGGTCAGATTTCGTCACAGGTCTGTGTGAGCATGGTGGAGCCAAACCACAACATGATTTGCATTCAGAGGTTTGGACATCTGGGAAGCATAATGCTTCAATGGCAGAAAAAGGCAGTGGCAGACCTCAGTATGCAGAAGGATATTGCTTCAGCCCCTGGGAGACCTCTGGTAGATGCAAGAAAAGTAGGGTGCGTGAAGAAAGGCATATTTCCCCCACTTTTTGATTTTGCTGCATTTCAGGACTGCAAGCATCTGGGTCCATTTCTCTAGCATCTGGGTCCATTTCAAATTAACCTGTTGTTCTGTGGCTCATTACTTTACAACTGAATAGAGGTCATGGTTGTGTAGCTTATTTGGTGTATGTGTGTGGGGGTGTTATGCAACAATAATATTAATCAGAAAATGATAACTCCCCCCTGTAGAAAATAACTCAATCCATTTTGCTTTTAGAAAAATGTTTCTTTTTGAAGTATTGCAATTTTTCATTGAAAATTCAAAAATCAAACATTTTAATATTTTATTACAGAATCAGGGAGAAGGGGATTAGAAGTAGCAGAAAGCAAGTTTCCATTACAAGAACTTTTTGGGTTTTTTTAGCAGTTTTATGCAAGGGCTATTAGACCCTTCCAGTATCTCAAATCAATAAAATATTAGTACATCCCTTCACAGCTTTTAAAGATAACTCAAGGGCAACAGGGCAGGGATGACCTCAAGGAAATAATTCACATGGGGGAGGGCATTCATCTTAATAGTGCTTAATCAGGAAAACCAGGACAAGCTAAGATTATCCTGCTTTACAAGGTTCTTTTTTGATTTGGTTCATCAGGGGAGGGTAAGTTAATTTTAAAGGATCAGAGGTTCAGGAAGATAAGTATACTCCTAGGTATTTAATAGAAGTTAAAACCCAGGTGAAATTTACTCCTAAGTTAATTCAAAGTTTCTTCAGAAGGTCATTTGGGAACTGTGTCTGTTTGACTGTAATTTATTTTAAAACCAGAGTAAATACCAACTGATGATTAGGACATGATGCGGTAACATTTTCTTGCAAATATTCAGGGCAGAATAGTGGCCAGGGTAATACCAATACTTGTCTGATGCCAATAAGTCTCTGTGGATGCATCTATATGTGCATGTAGCAATAAACTCCACACCAGAGTTTATTGCTCCCTGGCACAATGTTTACATGTGCACCCAGGACTGCAGCACATTGAGCCAGGGAAAAGCAGCTACAGCTGGCAGAGATCTTGGGGGTCTTTCTCCCAGCCCAGGGATGCTTCAAAACAGCTCAATGTGCTGAGGAGGGGCTGGCTGGGACACCTAGCCAGCAGGCAGCCCCCTTGTACCTCAGCCAGCCTCAGTCATTTTCTACACACGAGTTTCAGTGCACTAAATAACTCTTCCATACAATAGTACTTGTCACGGACAGTAATATCCTACAGCGGAGTTAATTAATTTACTCCACCCTAAAAGGGGCGTGTGTGTAATTCTGCCAAGCTAGTTGGTCAACTCTGCAGTAAGGCACATGCATAGATGCACCCTATGATGGCCAGAATAGTGCAGAAAATATGAAGTGGTCTTTTTTAAGCAAAATCATGTTGGGCTAAGATCAGAAAAAAAAATCAATATTTTTTGCAATATGGGAGTGTGTATTGTTTCAACAAGGGTACATTCTTTACTGAAGATAACCCAGGAGTGACACTGATAGTCTGCTCAGCAGCTTCCAGGTATGATCTTCCAGGTTAACCTTAAGTAGTTGCTAATACAACTTATCCCAGTAGTTTATTCCACTGAGGAATAGTGGATCTATACTAGTATGAAATCATTCTGAGTTCAGAAACAGACTGAGATCAGCAGCAAAATGGACTAATAGTTAAACTGCACTCATATGAAGGTCAGCCATCCCATCCTATCCACCTGGGTATGAGCTCCCCTGCAACTTACGGCTCAAACTAAACAGGATTCACTCTGGAGCTGGACAATCCAATATGTGAATGTGGTGTTGCACCACAGACTGCTGACCACCTCCTTACAGGTGCAGCACACCCATGCACCCAGGATGAGGACTTGGCAAGCATCATTGATAAAGCAGTTGTGTGACTCTGCCACATTCATGATATAGACAGGGGGAAATGAAGTATATGAGAGAGAGAGAGAGAGAAGAGGGTAAATTCTGCTGCAAATGTATGACTTCATTAGACAATGAAGTGTGAATCACCACAGTATTGAGTTATAGGTGTGTCATTTCTATACGAGACATCACTAGTACTCCTTTCGGGAAGAGAAGCCAGCAAGAGAATATAAAATAAGGCTAATCCCTAGTTTTGCTTCATACTCATAATCTTCCATCTCAAGCACAGGCATCAGACTATTAGGGTGGAGTTAGCCCTTCATTTATAGTCAGCACTGTGAAAAGTGAATTGCTGGCATCCTTTGGGTGGTTTAAGCGTGGGGGTCATTTATTTACCTGAATCAGAGTTATCAGCTATCTTCGTGTTCTGTTTAGCATTTTTAACACACGTTTTTTCTTTTCAGACTGATATTGTTCTGTGTCAGGCTGAGCTAGTCACTTTTATGATATATGAATTGTTCCTTTCCTAGGGGGAAGAACAATTATCCATTATTTTTTTCTAAATACACTGTCACCCAGTGCTGATTGCCTATTTTAAAATCTATCTTTTATCATTTTGTGCATTATCTCTTACCAGTTTTTAGCTCAAAATAATTTGAAAATAATTCAAATATATTTATTAGAGACCAAATTCAGACCCTTTTACTTATGCTGAGAGTAGCAATTCAGACCCTTTTACTCAGGCTTATTCCCCAGCTTTTATTGGAGATGATTCCCTGCTAGACAGAGGAGGTTAGCATATCCTGGGTCAAGCCTGCTTGGTGCAAGAGATGAGTTATCAGTTGGAAAGAATGTGATGAAACTGTTGCTGTGCTTCAGCAACCCAATCTGCACAGTTAGGTAAATGTGTCTATTTATCAGCCACTGTAACTTTGAAAATTAGCAGATCTCTGGAAAACTCTAAGTTATGTCAGAAGACACTTTGCTGTCTGGGAGCTCAAGGTTCACAGTGGGATATTCTCTGGAACCTTATAATGCAAGTCTTGTCTGGAAGTCCCTAGATCCTAGGTGGGCCTTTAAATAACATTTAACAGACTATTGCCATTAGAATAACTTGGAGTTGTTCAAAATTATCCTGAGAACTGATCAGGCCACTGGAAAAGTCCAGAATTCAAGTGCTACAATGGCTACCTTTACAGTTCCCTAGCTATACCTGGGCCATAACAGTTGCAGTTGAACTCTATACTTTTTTACCCGGCTACTACCCAGTCCAATGATCTATTTCCATTACCTGTAGCATTTCCCACCTCACCTACTTCTGTTTTCAATTGTAGTGAAAGAGGGTCTGAGTAACATGAATTTCCAAAAGCATCCCAGCTGACTCAGCCAGAATTCTTATGATGGATAATTCACTTGCTTTTTCTCCAGGGTTTTACAAGGTCCAGTGAACAATTTTTCTGACACTTTGAAAAAGGTCCAGCTGACAGCCATAGCTCTTTTCTTGATTTCTTGAGATCTGGCACCAGGGTCTAGCAATCTAGCAGTTTGTACTGTACTGTATAAAACCCCTTGTACAGTGTACTCATGAAACATTTTGCATAATCCTACCTAAATCTAATACAGAAGAGGACTATAGATAGTAGACATTATTTAAAATGAAAAATCAACACATCTAATTGGGCATTTCCAGTGGGTATCTGTTAGTGATCAAATGAATGGGTAGGCAATTTTAAACAATATCTTTTTCAATTTTTTCCACTGAAACTCTGTATCTAGAACCAATAGTGTTTCTCTCCAAATGCTTTCTAGTTGTACATATAATTTCCTGCCTTTTTGGAACTAGAAACCCATGAGATTACATTGATATACACAGCAAAGTAATATAGATCTAACTACACAAAAGAAAGTGTAATTCAGTAATTGATGTTATTTTAGTTCTGTGGAACTTCAACTATGACACAATCTTTTGAATGCCTGGGTCATAAACCTCTTCATTTAATTTTAATACTAGCGTCTCAGTCTGTTTTGGGCCATGCATGAAGCCAAAGCTCTGACTTTTTTATTATTTTACTAGGTGGTCAGGATATACAAGAGTCAGTGCAACAATTCATGTTACAACCCAGTTTCTTGATATTGAAACTATTAAACTTTCTCATAAATCTAGAAAAATTGCATCTATATCAGAGTGGGTGGGCCCAATTACATTTAAAAAGCTGGAGTGCTATCTGGCAGTGGGACAAAGTGAACTAAGGTTAGGGGAGTATTTCAAGGTAATTGGAGGAGCATTAAAGGGACTTCTGCCAGTGCTGCAGTATTTGTTTATCACAGGCTATTCTCCCAGATTTAGCTGTGTCAGTTCAGGTCTCACATATATGAAAGTGCCTGAGGAACTATAAGACATTCACCATTGCATCATTGTCTGTACCTGTTCCTCTGTCTGGTCTTGTGATGAAAAAAGGAGATGTGATTCAAACACTGTCTGCCTAGCTGTAATGAGGTCAAAACACCTCTATCGATAATGGGCTGCTGTTTTGTTGGGTTTTGTTCCTCTAGATGACACAGCTCTGAAAGAATAAACTCTTAATTAAAATGCAGTCAAAGCAAAGCATACTTATATCATTGACCTGCAAAAGAATGCCTTGCATTAAAAAAACTTGTCTAGTTTTATCCCAACTATGCAGTTGGTCCAATAAAGAATTCTTAGATCATCAAGGCTATAATATGACTCTAAGGCTATCATTGACTATTATTTCCAAGGCCTTCCAAAACCCAAATACCTTTAAGGCACGGGAAACTTGAAATATATATAGAATCAATAGAAAAGGGAATTTTAAAGTCTAGCTAGTAAATCCATACATGCTACTGGAAAATTCTTGTTACCAGGAAGGATTTAAAACACCATTAAAGTGAAGCTTACAGTTACACTTGCCCAGTAGTCATAAGCAGTTACTCATCCACCTATCTATACATTACTGAGATGTACAGGAAGCATTGGGTAGAACCCCATGGCTTTCTCTGTCCTTCCTAGGGTAGACAAAAGGGGTTCTGCTACAAGGAAGGTTCTCACATGAATGCTAAATTCATTTGAATGATGTGCTCACCCTTGGATCATAGGTGGATAATTGGATGCAACTCTCTAACTCTCAGTACAACTGCTTCTGGGAAGCCAACAAAAAAATCTGTTCTTAAATAGACTCAACAGTTTTGTATTCATTCTCAAAGAAAAATATTAACATTAAAGAAAAAAGCCACAATGTTACTTTGATTAAAATGCTAGTGAAAGCAGGTTTTTTGAAAAGTTTTTAAAAATAAAATAAGAAAAACTATTAGTCTAATTGCAGAGATGTGCACTTATGATGTACTCTCTTTGATATGTTTACATATAGTCTATAAAGGAAGATCAAAACCGCGGCCAATCAC
>NW_005842045.1:507565-510714 GCF_000455745.1 Alligator sinensis
AGGGAAAGGGGATTGAAGTAGTACTTGGAGAGGGTACTGGGCTAAGTTGTGGCATAGCTGCCAAAAACGTTGGTCCCCACTGGTCTAATGCTACAATGAGTGAGGTAACCAGTTTTTAAAACGAAGTCCAACTAACACATAATAAATAGAAAAGGAAAAAAAAAAATCAGGAAAGGAGGACTTTGGAAGGTGCTTGAGGTTGTCCTAAATTAAGTTGTCTGAAAAGGAAATTCTGTTTCATGAAGAAATTGTGATTTTTGGAATATTATCTACCCTAAATATGAGATGATTTGTTTGTTTTCAATCTTTTGCAAATATGACAATCTGGAAAAGTTTTTTTTTTTTTTTTTCATTTAGATTCCTCAAAATGACACATTGGGTCCGATCCCAAAATATTTTATTTATATAAGGAAATATATATTTACATTTGATATTTTGAAATGTAGAAATGAAATATACTGATGTTTTTCAACTCGATTTTCACATCTCTGTTCAAGTATTTCTGACTGGATGCACCTACACATGTGCTTTACTGTAGAGTAGGCTAATTAGGCCCATAGTAAAGCATGACAGTTTACACACGCACCTGTATTAAGGCATAGAATTAACTCTGCCATAGGATAGATTGTTATGGGCAGTACTATCTTATGGCAGAGTACTTTACTGTACCAAAACACACATGTAGACAGTGACCGGGGATGTAAATTGTGCCTAGTCAGCCCAGCCAGCCAGGCTCTTGCTCCACCCCGATTCAAATTGCTGCTGTCCCAGGCCCATGTGTAGACACTGCACCCAGGAGCAGCTGACTGTGATGAAAACTGCTCCAGAGTTTCTGGCATCGCATCAGTAGCAGGTGTAGCTACACTCACCACGTCCAGACAGAATGAGGTGGGGCGCAATACAGGGGAAGCTGGAATGTAAACAATAAAGGACAAATTGAAAATCTTATTGAAAAAGAACAGAACAAATAGCCATTTTTATTTCAAGTTATTCCAAAATATCTTTTATCAAAACCTTTTGTCAAAATCAACAGGTTTCCTTTCTCCCAGTTCCCACACCCCATTTTGTTTTTTTAAAGACAGCTTTAAACCTTACTTTGCTCTCATTGGAGTGTTACTATTGATTTCAGTGGCAACAGTTAGACCAACATGAAGTGTTTTTGAAAGTCCTAGAACAGCAGCTTGTTTCATGGACCTAAGTGAGCACCGGTCCTAAGTCTAAAATGATCCTAACACTTAGTAGTCAATGCCTCAGGAGAAATTAGTTATAGAATTGAGCTCATATATCTGCATCAGTCTTGGAATTTGAGATTATATGCACATAACACCACAAAATGTACCCCTCTGTAAAGATCACTTACCTATCACTCAGGTCTTCAAAGTAGAACTTAACTGAAACTAAAGATATACAGGAGCATCATACTAACTCTCACAAAGGGGTGAATTTCAGCTAGTGTGAATTAATGTAAACTGCTGACCTATCGTATATGGAGTCTAGGAATAATTTATAACGATGTTTTTTATTTATCTCTCACAAAAGAAGAGAAATCAAACCTGTACCAAGAGTTATATTTGTAGTTTCAGGAGAACTAGTAAACATTAGATTACTTTTTCCAGGCAATAACCAATAACAAATATAAGAAATGAATATATTTTATGACATTGCTGCTGTTGCATTTGTCTTGGGAATGTTAGAATGTCTACATGAATCTTGCAGTCATGTCTTCATATGAAAAAGTAATTTATGGCCTAGAAAACAACAAGAAAGAGTTTAATAAAATCTGGAAGCAGTTTTAAAACTTCACATGAAGAAACTGCAAACATTTAGTAAAGCTTAATATATAGTTTTGTGTACTAGATATATATGTACAGAGGTTATGACAGTGAGAATAGGGCAAGAGAGATTTGTTACTAGTTCAGCTTTACATACACAGGTATATGTGCTTAAAACCAAGTGAGCTTAATTTATACTGATTCAATAGGAGTGACTGAATATATGACTTGGGAATTAGTATGTGGTCATGTAAATTCCCTTCCCTAAAATGAATGCAATACATTTGTATTTTTCTACTTTTATTGATTTTTTTTAGAATGTAAATATTAATTAAAAATATACAGATGCCTTTACATCAGGGATGGGCAGAATGAGGCCTGTAGACCTGATTGGGCCCACCAGGCAATTTAATCTGGCTGAGGTGCCCACCAATTAACTGTACCCCACCCTACCTGCATGCCTTGCTCCCACCCTCATGTGTGGAAGGGCCAGCCCAGCCAGCATGCAACTTCTGGGTTTGACTGCTGCAGCCACTGCTACAACCACCAGAGGACTTGCTTGGCTTCCCTGGCATCCACTGGCTCATCTGGGCAGCAGGTAGGGAAGTGGCTGGGGCAGGGGGGGCCGGGGGGGGGGGGGGGGGGGGGCAGGGAGCATAGGGCTGGGACTGGTGAGAGCATGGAACCCATGCCCAGAGGGGCAACAGGAGTGCAGCGTTTGGGTGGGCAGGGTGTGTTCTGAGGGAGGGTGGGAGATGTGAGCATCTCCCACACACTCCTCCCCATGGCGCACAGCCCTTTCTGCCGGTGGCAGCAGCAGCAGAAGCAGGCAGGGACCCTTGGGGCATTCTTAGACCACACAGGCTATGCTGCCTGGTGGCATGTGGCTCCAGCCAGTGCTGCATGTGGTGGCAAGGAGCGCAGTCAGGCCAGCTTGCCTCTATTACATGGGGCTTCCTACGGCACACGTGCAGCTCCTGGCATTGACACGCCATTGGGGGAAGCCCCACGCAATAGAGACAGCTGCCTTCCCTGACATGTGCAGCTGGGAATCTGCTGGAAGTGGTGGCATGGCCCAACCTCTCCTTACATTGCAGCAAGGAGCAGCAGCTGGTTCCAGCACTCAGGGCTTGCCCTGGTAGTATGCGAGTACCAGGAGCTGCACATGTGCTGTGGGGAGCCCCATGCAATAGAAGTGGGCCTGCCTGGCTGTGCTCCTTACCACCATGTGCAGTACTGGCCAGAGCTGCGTGTCACAGTGTGGCAGTGCATGCATGGGCCACGAACGCACTGAGCACCCACTACCCTGCTGGTGCTGCTGCTGCAGGTGGCAAGGGGCTGTGTGCCATGGTGGGGAGTGTGTGGGTGGTCCCCCCA
>NW_005842045.1:510724-521738 GCF_000455745.1 Alligator sinensis
CAGCCACACCCCCTCATAAACCCCCACATTCCACCATACAGACCCACCCCCAACTACACCCCACACATGTGCCACCCAGGATTTGTGTGGGGCGGATGTGGGCTTGGAGCTTCCCGCTCTTCTGCTCTACCCTTGGGGCCCTGCATAGCCATGACAATGTGCACCCTTCTTGCTCAGCAGCAGCGGGGCAGCTGCAGCATGGAGTTGTGCTGTCCACTGCTGCTACATGGGCAGGGGGCACATGGCTAGTGAGGGGCTCCCAGGGGAAAGGCAACAGAGCAGGGAACCCCAAGCCTGCAGCTGGTAGCCCTCATCTACCTCCACCCAGCTCAGCTCAGTTCCAGCCACACCACTGGTGGGAGGGAGGCAGGATGGGAAGCAGGTATGTGTCCCACCTTTACATTTTAAAAAGATGTTCATCCTACTTTTAGTATATGATTTAGTTCTTTTCTGGTTCCAAGATCCCCACTGAAAAGGAGTACTTCTGGGGGCAAGGGGAGAGACTTCCAGTGGCAAAGGTCAAGGGTTAGGGGATGGGACTTCCAGTCTCAAGATGGTGACCAAGGGAAGTAGCTGTCAAGGGGTGAGGCTACCCTTGTGGCCCTCGACAGCTTGCCAAAACTTATTAAGAAGCCCTACAGCTGAAATAATTTCCACCCCTGCTTTATATGCTGCTGTGATTACACGGTTCTCTATCCTAACCCTATACAGAAATGTTGAGAGGGCTTCTGTCTCAGAGTAAAGTTACACATTACATGTAGACCATACTAAATCTGTGGAATCTTAAGTGGTGCTAAAGTAAGAATATGCTGTGAAGGGTTAATGCCATTTGTTTCTTGCACAGCTCTGACTTGCCACTAGAGGGCTGGCAAGCAGAGGTGTGGCTATAAGCCAGGGAACCTGGGCTCAGTACTTGTTTTAGGGGATGGGATGGGCGGGGAGGGTGAGAGCAGTGCATCCTGGAATGCTGGAGAACTGCAAATTTCTCATTTCAACTGTAACACAAGCTAGGTAGTGTGGCCTAGAGTTAATCCTCACTTGATGTGGAGTAACTTGGAGATGCTCCAAGGGCACTTAGCATGAGTTAATGAACTTTAGTGTGGATGCCCAAGTTGTAATGGTCATTGGTGACATGTAGGGGATGCACATGGGTGCATGTGCACCCTCTGAAATCGGCCGTGCACCCCCTGCAAGTGTCAGCTGCAAAACCAGAAGTGTACTTTACCCATAGTTTCACCCACAGGCTGCTATAGCAGCTTGGGTCCTTTGTCCCAGGGGTAGCTAAACAGTTTCCAATCTGCTTGTGGGAAGGAAGAGGGTGGAATGCTCAACTCAGTATGCTTTCTGCTTCTCAAGAACACAATTTCAGTTTGGTTAGACTTTCTGTGGGCTGAGTGAAAACAGAGCTGAAAGCTCACATGACAGAACAAGCCTGTTGATGAGGCATTTTTCACAAAGTGACAGAACCTTCTTGAACTGATTCCTGCCAAGTGATTTGATGATAGAGTTTCCTTGTGCATCAGTTTCCTCTTTGGTACATTTGCATCCACACCTAATGCACATTACACTGCACAGAGAAAGGGATAGATCCCACATTTGCCATTATGGTAATCACCATTTATAAAACCACAAATGCTCTAACTTTTAGCACTTTAAGTAAAGCGTGATAGAGTGCTTCTGCTGGGGACTTTTTGAACAACTGTACTTAGCCATTATGTCTAACTCTGGCATAATGGATCCTGAATTCAGTTATATTGCTAAAAGTCCACAGTTACTCCATTGGTATTAAGAACACCACCCTGCATTCACAGTGATGCTAGTTCGGAGCCTGATCTGATGTCTCTGAGAGCTCTATCTGGGTAGTTCACCTTTGCATTTCTTCTGTAATCTAATTTCCAATTAGGTTCATTGGGGAGCTTTGTTTAACAGCCAGTTCTCTTTAGATTCATTTCACCAGTTGGTGAATATCAAACCATTTAACTCTTGTTTCTGTTATTTTATGAATGCAACACCAACTTTCTTTGCGGGGGAGGGGGGGATCATTTTCAAGATTATCATGGCATAGTAAGTGGTAAGGATACCAGGCCAATAAAGTTACATGTTAAATGATGCTTGAGGTTTTTCTTGTTAGCACAGTGAATCATTATTTTAAAATACGTTCCCTTATCTCCTTCCTCATTTACTGAAGGATTTGATGAGAATGAAAGGGAAAAGGAGCCACAGTAAAATCTCTTGTCATTATTATTTTCATTATCTGTTGCATGTGATAGCTGTCTGTAAGTCCTCATCGTCTTGTGTCCTGGAGATATCATATTCCTTTCTGAACATCTTTTGTATGATGGTCCCAAGGGACCAAGCAGATTTTTCCCCCCTTTGGCTATAGCAATAAGAAATAAATGGGGAAATCTACCCTTAATGACATTAAAGATAATTAGGATTTTAGAATTAGAGAATGAGTATTTGTTTTTACAGATAAAGTAAGAAGGCTTTTAGCCAAACCCACTTTTACATATGAGAACTAACATAAACTGACCTATTATCTTTAACTAGGTAAATATGGGGTATTAAGTAGTCCCCAAATGCCACAGGTATGTCTCTGCTTTTGCTGTGATCTTGGGAACCTGTTGTCAAGTTTACCACCCCTGATGTTATGTATCTGTCAAATCCAGAAATGAGGTGGTGAAGTTATTCTTAGGATATGCTCCTCTATTACACTCATGGATCATGAGGATGGTAGTAGGTAGTGCCCTCAGAGAAGCTTCCCTTGCTCATTCTTTCAATTCCTCATTTGGGGCATACTCAAGAGTAGCTCTTCCAAACCACTGGAAAAAAAAGGTATAAAATGAGCTATAGTGTGCAGTCATCATGTTAAGAACTTATGTAGCAGTGACCTGAATCATTCTGGTGCTTCAAACACAAGAGTTAACTGGGATAGCACTAATAGTTTTTGTGTATTTTATATAAAACCTAGGGCCAGATTCTCAGGTGGTGTAAATCCATTAAGTCTAAGGCAGTTGCATCCGTTTCTACAAGTTAAGGATTGGGTTAATCTTTATATGTATTTTATAGATAATGTAGTGATTTTTCTGCAGTGTCATAAATACATTTCTTCCCTATGAGGAATATCTTTGGCTAGGATTGTCAAAAATTGCTAAGGGTATCCATCCCCCATTGATGTTCAGAGAGATATGCCTTAGGTTACTTTGGAAATCCCAGTGTGAAGCTGTGTGCTTACCAAAAGCTTAGTCCTTGAACCATAATAGTAGTTAATAAATATTACTAGTATTACCAATAATATTCTAAATGGTAAGTCAGATGCAATAAATGCTTCTAAATTTGATATGTTTATTCAAATATAGAGGTCAAAGGCAGGTGGCAGTATACTTCAAAACTGGTTGCCAGATACTTCAAATGACTGTGCTTGTTTATTCTATATCCAAACTCATTATTCATAGTTACAAACAGGCAAGAAAAAGTGAGTGATCTCATTGCCCTATAGTAATTCCAGTCTATGACTGGAATACAGTGAATTCATGTCTTGGAATTTATGATTCTCATCACTTAATTAATGGAAAGCATTCCAGGAGTGATGACTATAATATAGCACTGTTCAAATGTTCTGAATTTATGATTTTCACCAGCTAACAAAAAATAGGCAGGAGAAATGGCATGATTTGATTGGCTATTAAGAGTTCTGGGAGCTGCAACTATACATTACAAATTGTTGGATTGATGAGAAACATTTTAAACATATAACATTTTGTGGTATCCTATCTTGGAATATGACATTTCAGTAAGAATAGTATTGCATTAATTCACAACTAATTGCTTGACAGAACTATATTTTCAGTGCCATGTTTACCAATACAATAGCTATGAATTACAGCAAAAGGATGCATACCCTGTCATTTAAGACTATTGTATCTGACATACAAATAATAAATTAAAATTTGTCTTCTGATGTCACAGCCATGAATTATAAATATATTATTATTGGCTGACTGTAGAAACCTAGTTAATAACAGTATTGAAGACAATTAGAGCTTATCCCTAATGGGGATTCCTCCAGGTCAGGGTGAATCTTATGCACTCTTAGGGAATGTGACAAAGTTCCTATTGCACCAGTCAATGCTGTAACTATCTTCTGAGTAAGGGGTAAGGTTGTTAAAGATACCTAGATGATCAAAAGTCAAAGCCCAATTTGGTGAAGGTATTTGAGTTAAAGGTGCTCAGTGAAATCAATGTGGGTTAGGTACCTAAATGCCTTTCAGGATCTGAGCTTTGGTGTCTGAATTTCTAATGTCAATGCTAAGTCTGTCTCTAAATTATCATCCAAAAATTGGATGGAGACTCATGAAGACAACTGCCTCCCTGCAGTCTGGTTAATAGTATAGCCATAACAGCATGGAGAGCAGCCTAGATTGCAAAATTCATCTGCGTATTGAGTCCCAGGGTCCCAAATAAGCTTTGTAGCCTGTGCTGAACTAAGCCCTGCCAGCAGTTGCACTGTGATTTGTACATAAACCAGCTAATATAAAGGTGGATCAGGTAGGTTTATTTGAGCTGCAATCATGTCTTTGGATTACAGTGTAGCTGCACCTAAAGCCTTCTGAATGTATTACCAGTAGTTTCTGGGGTCAATCTGGCAACTTTTAGAAGCACTAATTTTACTCTAGATACCAATAAAAAGAAAAAAAGTACAAATCTATGCTACAGGAAACTTCTAGAAATTTTCTTGAGTACCACATTTTGCATGGTTCTCAAAACAGAGAAAAGGGAACAGTACCTCTAAGAGCAGAGCTCTGAAGATGAACTACTATAGCTAAAATTAGATATGCAAAAAGAGTAATTTGATATGACCCTATTGGCTGGGCATCAGGGAGACTAACAGGGATTATGAGCATGAAAGTCAGAAAGGAGGTGTACAGGTAAAAAAAATAGATCAGTGGAGGATATGACATTTTGGAACTGTCAAGGTGGTTTCAGTACTGCGTTGAAAATTAGAATTACTTTCTTGGAAAGGTTATGTCTGAGTTGTATCAGACTACATTCCAAACCTTACCTTCTTCTAACTGCCTATCAGCTATAAGAGGCACTGAAGAATAAAGATGAAGGGGTGATAAAACAGAAAAAAAGAAGATTTCAGTATTAGAAGAAAGGAGAAAAGAGCAGCAACAGGCAAGTTTCGGAATTACAAGATGGTAGGTACAAAGCCCAAAGTTTTAGAGATTTTGATGTGTTTTGTAATTTCTATTTGGCACATGGATTCATCCCATAAATGATGACTAGACAGTATAATGACAACATATTTTTTTACATCATTAGGTTATTAGGGAATCTTCTTTTGGTTTTAACTATTTACAATGAAAAAAGCTTAATTGAGTTATAGGTCCAATTGCAAATTTGTATCCCTGATATTGAATTTACATCACAGCCTGAAGTTTAGGACCTGCAATGCTTTCAAAGGTATGACAAAAATAAAAAATGTTAATAACTTCAGAATTATCCCAGAAAACATTACGTACATAGTGAAGATATCAGTGTTTGTTGAGGACTTGCTAGCTATGACAGACTGTAGTGTTATTTGTAAAACTTGGGGGTTAAATGCATTTATATTACAGTAATGGTGCATACCTCAGTTTCCCTAACTAGTTTATACACAGGTAAAGAAGCATTTAACTGTGTTTGGAGGTAGAGCTATGGGAACCTGGCAGAAAGAGCTATCAGTGGAGAATGGATCATCTACATAACAATGGACTGATTTGCATAGCTACTCTGGATTCAGGCCTTGGCACCTGAAGGCTCCCCATGGTTTCTCCTGCTAAGGAGAGGCTCCAAAGCCATGGGCTAAAAAGACTGCCTTGAAAATCAGAGACTTTCTGAGACAGAAGGGGAGGAGAGACATAGACAGTACAAGCCAGAGAGGCTTAAGAGGCCAGGGCTGTTTGTCAGAGTATTGCATCCCTTTGGCTTTGGGACCTAAGCATTTTGCCTGGTGTTGACCAGTAAAGGTTGTTTTTGTCTTAAGACTTCAGTGAATATGCCTTTTGGTGCACTTCCTCCTCCTGAAGAGGTAAAGTCCCTCCCCATGAGCTGAGCCAGAAGGAAGGTCTCTGTGGGGAGCTATGGATAGCCAGCAGTCAAGTATAAGAAGGCTAGGCCTTGGAATTCAAGACCCTCTCTAAAAGCTACTTCTGGGCTGGCTTCAGGGCTACTAAAAGAGGCTAAGGCTGGAGGTCCCAAGCAAATGTTCTCTTGGGGAATCCAGGATACTGCCTACAAAGAGTCTGCATCTACACAAGACACTGATTGTACAGTATACACAAGTAGCTTCACTGAATAGCTTGTAGGTGATGCTGACTGTGCAGTAGCTCATTACTAATGCACAGTAGCATTGCATCATGCTTTGTGCCATGGAACACTACTGAGCAGTAGCTACTGTGAAGTCAGCATCTTGTGTAGACATGGCCGCTGTCATGTTTGCTGCCATTAAAACAGCAAACATAAGCCCTGTGTCTTACAATGAGGTCTACAGAAGTGGACCTCTCTATTCATGCAGAATTAACTGGAGCCGTAGACTGAATGAAAAGTTTTCAGATATGTAGCTCATTGATGTTTTCACATTTGCCAAGTGTCTTTTCTAATTTATTATCCTCAATTTGCTGTTTTAAATGATCCTATAGAAGAGGAACCATGTGAGGAAATTCAGGCTATTTGCTTTCATTTGATCCAAATTAATGAGATAGGCAATAAAAGGATTACTGTCCTAGAATCTAAAAAATGCATCTGTCTGGCAGGCATTTTTATACTCAGACTGCTGGATAGTAATATCCACTCATTGTAAACCAGGTGGGCCATAAAGAATCCTAAGCATGACAAGTGTAAGCTCCTGATAACCTTAGCTAAAGAGAGACTACCTACCATCTTTCCATAATAATTCTTAACTCTCCTGTGGTTAGTAACTAAGAAAGATTAAATAAAAATTAATCTTAAGCAAAATTAAGCTGGCTGATTGTTCCTAAAACTTTAGAAGGTTTTCAGTGACATTTGAATTTTGATTAAAAATAGGTAAAAATTGCTAAAATTACTGATTATTGTGTCTTTTGACTCTAGTTTGTTTAGTAATTATTTTGCATGTCTAAAAATAAATATGTCTTTGATATTTTCTATTATGTCCTTACTCTATACATAGTATACATACATATACATATAAGTGTATATGTGTGTGTGTGTGTGTGTGTGTGTGTGTGTATACACACACACACACATACACACCTATACATATATACATATATAGCTATATATAGCCAGTCATATATCTATAACTCAAAAGAATAGATTGCAAATGAGGCACTCTGCCCTTTGTCTGCAGATCTCTTGGTGTCCTAAGTGCCTCAGCTAAGGAGACTTTTTAAAATGCAGACATAGACAAGAGATCACACCCACACTGTTACCTGGCTGTCCATATGCATTTAGACTGTTTCAGTGTGATGAGCACAGAATTGAGGTGTCTGTGAAAGGGGTCTGTGATAAATGGCTAAGCACTTCTTTTGTTCTCTCAGAGGCTAGACAGAGCTTTTGGCACACATGTAAAACTTGCCTAAATGGTTCTGTACAGCCTGTATCTACCTCCCAACAATACTCTTAAGAAAATTAGTCAAGAGAAATGTGTTATGTTATTAATAGCTCATTATGTCTTAGTTTTGGCATACGGCACATCAAATTTATGATGCGTTATCTCCAACAGGAATATACAGTAGTCCAGAGCTAACTTATGGGAATGAACAAATATCAGACATGGCAAATCCCACAGAAATTAAAATAATTTAAAAAATCATACAAATGCTAGTTATGTGTTTCATCTGCTCAGCACTATGAAAACTAATTCTTTCTAAGGCCTTATAACAATGTATAGGATCATGGCTTATGGTGGTTAAATCAGCTTGTTGTAAGATATACAATAAAAAGGACTGATGTGAAAACAAAAGTCCCTCTATTTGATCATTATTCAGGCTGGGTCTGACAGAACAAAGAAGGCTAGAGGACTTCCTTACTACCATGGCAAAACACTCTGGGTTGAAGACTGTTTTTACTGCTGGTCCTACAGGGACTCCAGCAGCCCCCAGCTTAGTTAGGGGCTGCTAACAATGCTTCCTTTCCACTATGCCATCCCTGGGGCCTGAACATGGAGCAGAGGATGGCTGGGTCACTGAATAGGCAAGCTGCATGGCTTATTGAGCCTGTTGACTTTAAAAAGGATTACAAGCCAACCTGGAACATGCACTGCTGAAGTGCATCCTTTGGTGTTGCCTTTTGGTGGATACATAAATGGAGGGGCAAGTGGTGTTTTTATTATATTGCTTGCTCTATTTTTTTAAATTGAACAATGTATTTCCTTGGGGGGGGGGGGGGGGGGGGGGGGTTTTTTAATATAAATTGTGTTTGCGGGGGGGGGGGGGGGGGGAGGGGCAGGAATAAATGGGTTTGCGGTGAAGCCACAACCCCTCATTGAGAGAGGTAGGAACAGTAAAGTCAAGGAGTGCGACTCTTCTGTAAGAGAGGCAGAGAAGAGATAGTGGGTAGGAATGGACGGGAATATGGGCGAGGGGGATTTTTGTTTTCCCGTATGAAGATACTGAGGAGAACATTGTCCTTAGTTAGAGGCAAGGAAGCAGAAAGAAACAGGGAATTCCCTTCCAATGTAGTGTTTTGAGAGAGTATTTAATATTGTTTATTTGGTTTATTTTAACATTTTATTTCAGTTTCTGTAACCTTTTGCCTGTTATTGTAAGGCACCATGGTGTTTTTTGGGGATGGCTGGCATGTAATTCTACTAAATAAATAAATAATCACTGCTTACTACAATGGTGACTGTACAGTAGCAGTGAAAGGACATCATGACAGATTTGATCCTATGAGTTCAGAGACCTGCCTGCTCACTTTGTTGGTGATACTTTAATGCCTTTTTATTCTGTTAGCTATTTTGGTTCTGCAGGACTAGCAAGTTTTTCCTAGGGATAGGAACTAAACCTCATGATGTTTTCTCTACATTAATTGTTAGAAAATGATGCTAGGGATAAAGTGTTACAGTCTGATATAATTCACTACCTTCTTACCTTTAAGAAGCATGGAGATCAGTATACATGTGCCAGGGGATATGTTGAAGGACCAGGCATTCTGTACAGAGGTATTATACCCTCACTTCTTTAGTTCATTTGGGCTGTATTTCAGCTGATGCCATGCTATCAGGGAGTAGTTTGTCAGGCTTGCTTAAGTTGGACTTATAGACTTCATATCTATTTAGACTGTACCTTCTTTGGGGCACAGAGAAGCTTTTTAAATGTATTAGCATGGTGCTACAGGAAATGGATATTCTGTAACTGAGGTTTAGAGATGCTACTACAAAATAAATAATAAGTGTGATAATATGCTACATAATTGTTACATAATGTAATATACATTTTACCAGTCAAGATGCAGACAATTAAGTTTATATTTGTACAGAACTGGGGCTTGCTGTACTCATGAAGCAGATCCAACTCCTTGCTGGTTTAAATGTAAGCGTTTCATACTGCATAGTGTCTGATTTAGGTACATATTGATATGGTTCAAATAAGTTTTGGGGAAAATGGTGAAGCCCTGTGATTTAAATCTTGTTCCTTTCCTTTGGTCCCCTACCCAGATACAAAAGGATTTGCATAGTGGTTCATCCTTGTTATCCATCATTACAAAGCGTGCAGCCAGAGGATAAAGTGCATGGCTAGATCCCCTAATAGTTGTAACAATGAGCAGTCCAAAGGATCAAACTCCTCATGTTTATCTTTAAACAATTGAAGGCTTTCTATCAATTTGACTAAACACTATATGGTATGGTTTACATTATACCATGAAAAAATGAATCTTTATAAATAACCATCCTATAGTGATATTCAGACTACACCTTTTCCCATTTTGCATACAAAAGGAGATGTCTGTCATAATTGTGTGGGAGCAATTGGCCTACACTGACTTTTGAATGTGTTCTACTCTTTATGTTGTCCTAAAAATTTATTTGTCAAGTATTTTGAAAAAATGTCTAGGTTAAATTGAATGGTTCTTCTCTTCCCCCCCGCCACCCCACACACACACTGTTCACAGAGTAAGATTTAAATTGCAAAGCTGCACAGAATGATAGACACTATTTTGAGAGCAAATATAGGGGGAAATATGAAGGCTTTCCTTATTTGTACTTTCATCTCTTCCACAGCTGAATAAAAAGGTGTCAAATCTTTCTGACTTCCAAGCAGACAGATAAATGCATGCAAGTGCAGTCTATAAGTGGCTTAATCACACAATCACTATTGTGCAGTGCATTTAGGCTTCAGAAATCATTGTCTTGTCACCTATTCACATATGCAATTGCATGTGCATTTATAGCGCTCTTGAATGAGCATTTCATCGTGCTCATTCCCTTTGGAAAATGCTGTCCAAAATCTATATTTAGTCATCACAAGCATGTTAGCCTTAATCTTCTTGGCATAAATGTAGAAGGCTGTCATCTCTTGGGAACAGGCTGTTTTTTCTTCTCAATGTTTTTCCAAGTGATAAAGCAAAACTGTGGCTTCTTATCTGGCATTGAACTAACAGAGTGTTAGCCACATGGGGGAAAGTCTTTAAACATTCATGAAATAAAAAAGGGACATGAAATGCAGTCAAATACTGTGCCTAAGGTTAATTTATGTTTTCACAACCAGACGTATAACAGAGATAACTTGATAGTTTGTCTTCACATCCTGGTCACAAGATGAATCAGGTGCTTCTGTCTGAAGACAAATTGTTAAAGTATAACCCACCTGTTGAGACAAATTGAGGTATTAAGTCTATGGCTACCTCATGTTTCTAAGAATGGAAAGGTGATTTCTGCTTATGAAGAAAAAAGAACCAAATATTTTGTGCAGGTTTCCTATTTTATCCTTCCCTCCCTTCCCCCTCACCCCCCCCCCCCCCCCCTTTTCTTCTTCTGTTCAAACAAAAA
>NW_005842045.1:521769-526372 GCF_000455745.1 Alligator sinensis
CCCATCTTGTTTTTCCATCATGAAGAGTAAAAGTAAATATACATAAAAAACTAATTAAACTTCTTGGTCAGATATTCAGTAAGTGGTGTAGGTCAGTAGGTCCTTTGAGATCAAAGGAACTATACCTGTTGAAACCAAGGCCTAGGATGTAAGGGTGATGCCACATATTCAACTTACCACTTAGTGCAGTTAGAATGCAAGCAAATGCACGTTCATGCAGTTTAGTGCATGTTAAGTGCCATTGTGATGTTACGAATTTGCTCCCTTTCAGGCAAGGATTATCTTGAGATTGTATCAGGTAATATGTCTTATCTGCATATCAGACTGGTCCTTAGATACAGTACAAGGATTACATTTACCCGCCATATCCCAGGATATACTGCCTCATGATCCCCACTTCCTTACTATGGAGTGGTCTACCTCTATCCCAAGCTCTTCTGCCCATGGCGAGGGGTGTGGTGCTTGGTACATCGGCAATACCTTCACCTGCCATGGGCTACATGGCATCATCCTGAGCTGCAACATAGACCGCTGAGGCAGGCCTCTCTCCAGTGTGCCATTGACTCTGTGAGAACTGGCTACTTTTAAGAACTCGCTCATTGGTTTTTAAACATAGTGGTATGTTCTTGCTGGTGACTTCTTGCTTGGCCTCTATGAGAGCCTTAATTTGGAATCATGGCAAGATGCCAATCTCCACAACTGCAAAGATCTCAAAGGGCATCAGACAAAATCAGGCAGTGTGCACCCAAATAGTAGAGCAGATGGGGACCTGTGGATACCAGTATGACTGGCAGCAGGTCTGCACCAAAATTAAGAACCTGAAGTCCTGCTGTATTCATGCTAGGACTCCAACAGGGTCTTCAAGCTTGAACTATCTAACATCCTGGAGTGGGACCACCTCTGTTGCTGTCTGCCACACTATGCAATGTATGGTCATAGGCCCAGTCAGGCACAAGGGAGTCTCCAATGATGGGGCCCTCTCCCCACCATTAACTACCAGTTCTGAAATAGCCACAGAATACAATGATGCCAGCTCTGTGGACCTGGTCACACACATTTTGACAAAGACTCAGATCCAGGAGGTATATTTTGGGGAAAAATCCAATGAGATGCAGATTGAGTATCTAGACATGCAGAAGCCTGCATCTATCCATGTTACCATGGTCACTGATGAGTTTCAGCAACTCATAGGGTGGTGCTGGATGAGGGGAGGGGTCCAGGTATTGTGGGACCCCTGCCGTCATCCAGAATCAGGGTCTGGACAGGAATTGGGTTTCAATGGATAGATTGCATTGAAAGGTGGCTGGCTGTGGGCATAGTGCTTTGTGCATATTGCAAGCTGCAAGAAGGGCACTTTGTGTGCTGTGCCTGCTCAGTAAGAATGTGGAAAGGACCACTGGCTTAGTTGTGGGTTGATGGTGATGTTAAGCTGCTCAGTGATACAGGAAAGGATCAATACATGGCTGATAAACAGTGAATAGAAAATTGTGGTTTCTGCCCTGCACACAGACAGCCCTGCACTCCCTTAGCTGCTGCTGAATCTGCTGTCAGAATTTGAAAGGACAAGAGTCAACATACATTATTTGTGAACTTTAACACATTACCTAGTAGATCCCTTTTGTGCCATTTCTTTTTCAGACTGTGCGCCACTACATCAGAGTTCCAGGTGTCCCCAAAGTCTGAGGAGAGATGCCTGCCCAGTGCATATCCTGCAATCATAAAAGGTGATGAGATGGACATGAATAGATGCTTGAGGAGCTTATGTTATCCTCTGCATCCCAAGCTGAGGCAATAGAGGGCTTGCTCACTTTCTATAATCAGCATCAGGACCCGACGGAGGAACTTCTGAGGGGTATGCAGCACTCCTTAGCTATGACAAGCTTTTTCTAGCAGTCATGAAGGGAATTGTTTAGGAAGGAAAGTCAGGGAGGAAGAGTAGGAGGAGTTGTGTTGTATGAAAAGAGCTGTATGATTGCTCAGCACTCCAGTATGAAACTGGAGATAGGTCTGTTGGAAGTCTCTGGGTTAAGGTTAGAAGGGAGAGCAACAAGGGTGATGTTGTGGTAAGGGTCTGCTATAGACCACCAGACCAGGAAGACAAAGCTGATGAGGCTTTCTGCACACAACTTGCTGAAGTTTCCAGAATACAGGCCCTGGGTTCTCATGGGGGACTTCAATCACCCTGATGTATATTGGGAGGGCAATACAGTAGTGCACAGGTAATCCAGAAAGTTTTTGGAGACTGTTGGAGACAACTATCTGGTGCAAGTGTTGAAGAGACCAACTAGGAGCCTTGCTTTTCTTGACATACTGCTCACAAACAGGGAAGAATTGGGGAATGTAGATGAGGATGACAGCTTGGGTGGCAGTGACCATGAGATGATTGAATTCAGGATCCTGAGGAAAGGAAGAAAGGACATCAGCAAAGTATAGACCATGAACTTCAGAAAGGCAGATTTTGACTCCCTCAGGGAACGGATGGGCAGGATCCCCTGGGAGGCCAGTCTGAGGGGGAAAGGAGTCCAGGAGAACTGGTTGTATTTTAAAGAAACCTTACTCAGGGCACAGGAACAAACCATCCCAAAGTGCAGGAAGAATAGCAAATTTGGCAAGTGACCAACTTGGCTTAGCAGAGAACTCTTTGGTGAGCTTAAACACAAAGAGGAAGCTTACAAGAAGTGGAAGCTTGGGCAGACAGCTTGGGAGGAGTATAAGAATGTTGCTCAGGCATGCAGGGATGAAGTCAGGAAGGCCAAAGTGCAATTGGAGTTTCAGCTTGCAAGGATCCTGAAGGGTAACAAGAAGGGTTTCTACAAGTATGTTAACAACAAAAGGAAGGTAAGGGAAACTGTGGGTCCCTTACTGAATGGAGGAGGCAACCTAGTGACAGATGATGAAGATAAGGAATTGACCTTTTTTTACCTCAGTCTTCATAGGCAAGTTCAGCTCCCAGACTACTACACTGAGCAGCACAGTTTGGGGAGGAAGTGAGCAGTAGGGCTGTGTGAAACACCATTGTTCCATTTTGATGTCCATTTCGCAGTTTTGAAGGGACAGTGTTTCATTTTGTTGTTTTGTTTCATTTTGTCGAAACAGTTTCACTGTTTCAACGTTTTACCCGTAGGCTATAATGGGGAATCATGAACATGCCTAAAACATTGTAATTTGTTGCCTGATTCAGATGCAAATTGGAGGGGTGGTAGCCCATTCTGAGGGCATGAAGTCCGCCAAGTTTCAAGGAGATAGGTGCAGAGTTTTCTCAGAAACTGCACCTCAAAGTCTTGAAAGCAAAGTTTGCAATGGCAGACTCCTGTCATCTGGCATGCAGACCCAGGGGCTCACATCCCCGGGAGTGCTGTGGGGCTGTGCCAGACTCCTCCTGGGAGTGCAGGCCCCTGGATCTGCACCAAATGACAGGAGGCTGCCAGTGCCACCTGGGATGGCACTGGGCACAGCCTGCACCCAGCACCGAGGAAGACAGATGCTGCCACTGGCCCCAGGCAGCCACGACAGCCTATTGTTATCCAGGAGCAGATCCGGGGGCTCACACCCCAGGGAGGGCTGTGGTGCTATGCTGGACACCTCCTGGAGGTGTAGGCCCCCAGATCTGCACTGGCTGACAGGAGGCTGCTGATGATGCCTGGGACTGGTGCTGGGCACAGCCTGCACCCAGCACCAGGCTCCATGGAGCTCAGCCCAGTGGTGGGAGTTGGAATGCAGTCCCAGCTCTGTCCGCCTTTTGCCACCGGGCTGCACTCTGATCGGTTCTGCCAGCCCCATGGAGCGCAGCCTGGTGGCCAGAGGTGAGGAGAACCAGGGCTGTGCTACCTGCTGGGCTGAGCTACACAGGGATACAGAGCTGCTTGGAGCGCAGCCCTGGCTCTTCCCTGCCTCCCACCACCAGGCAGCTTCGAAACTTGAAACATTTTGAAACTTTCACAATGTTTTGAATGCCTTCATTTTGTTTTGAAGAAAAGTTTCAATACTTTTTCTTTCATTTCAATTTTGCTGTTTTGAGCTCGAAACGCGTCGAAACCGCTTCAAAATGAAACACTCGGTAAAATTTTGCATAGCCCTAGTGAGCAGCCCTCAGTGGTGAAAGAACAGGTTAGGGACTATTTAGAAAAGCTGGATATGTACAAGTCCATGGGGCCAGAGGCAATACTCTGAGGGTACTGAGGGAGCTGGCTGATGTGATTGCAAAGCCACTACCCATTATCTTTGAAAACTCATGGTGATCATGGGAGGTCCTGGACAATTGGAAAAGGGCAAATATAGTGCCTATCTTTAAGAAAGGGAAGAAGGTGAATCCAGAGAACTACATACCAATCAGACTCACCTCAGTCCCTGGAAAAATAATGGAACTGGTCCTCAAAGAATCCATTTCTAGTTACACAGAGGAGAAGAAGCTGATTTGGAAGAATCAGCATGGATTCAGCAAGGGCAAGTCATGCCTGACCAACCCGATTGCCTTCTATGATGAAATAACTGGCTCTGTGGATGTGGGGAAAGCAGTGGATATAATATACCTTGACTTTAGCAAGACAAGGTTCCTTGGGTGAATTTGATATCTTTTATTAGACCAACCCAAATGGTTGGAGAA
>NW_005842045.1:527721-532570 GCF_000455745.1 Alligator sinensis
GTGTTGCTGGGAAGGGGGTCTATGTTTTTAAGTTTCCGTAGCAAGTCTGTAGTGTCTTGTACAAAACTTGCTCTGTGGGTGACAAGCGGTTTTAGGATTGATTCAACGAAACCTGATATTTCCTCAGTTAGGGTCCCATGGTTGGATATGATAGGTCTGCCAGGGTTCCCTTGTTTGTGGATTTTAGGGAGCATGTAAAAAGTCCCCGGGTTAGGTAGCGGGGGGATCAAGGTCTGTAGTTTTTCTTGTAATCTTGGTGGAAATGATTTGATGGTATTGTTGAGTTTTTTTGGTGAAAAGGGGAGTAGGATCTTCTTGTAGTTCTTTGTAGTAGGTGGTGTCAGAGAGCTGTCTGTTGGCTTCCTTTATGTAATCCTCACGGTTTAGCAGCCAGCGTTGGGTAGTGAGGCCTGCACTGTAGTTGCTGCTACTCTCTCCAATCTCTCAGTCCTGATCCTCAAGGGAAATTTACACAACACATCCCCGGTAGAGAGAGGTTGTTGTGGTGGCGTGTGTTGCTGATTATTTCATTGTTCATTTTTTCCCTGAAGCAGTCAATGTAGCGGTCAAGGTTAGGGTTTCATCCACTGCGAGGTGTCCAATCTGATGTTTTTTTGGTCTTTTTGGCATTGATCCTTTCCTGAATGTTGTCAGAGGATGAGTTGTTGTTGTTGACTTTAGCAAGGCTTTTGAGACAGTCTCCCACCGCATTCTTGCAAGCAAACTGAGGAAGTATGGGTTGGACAAATGAACTGTAAGGTGCAGAGAAAGTTGGCTGGATTGACAGGATCAACAGGTAGTAATCAATGACTCAATGTCAAGCTGGCAGCTGTGTCAAGTGAAGTGCCCCAGGAGCTGGTCCTGGGGATGGTTTTATTCTGTATCTTCATCAACAACCTGGAAAATGGAATGGATTGCACCCTAAGCAAGTCCGCCGGTGACACAAAGTTGGGGGGATGTAGTAGATACACTGGAGGGTAGGACTAGGATTCAGAATGACCTAGACAAATTGGAGGATTGTGCCAAAAGAAATCTCATGAGGTTCAACTAGGACAAGTACAAAGTCTTGCACTTGGGACAGAAGAGTCCCATGCACTGCTACAGGCTGGGGGCTGAGTGTATAAGCAGCAGTTTGGCAGAAAAAGACCTGGGGGTTACAGTGGAAAATAAGCTGGATATGAGACAGCAGTGTGCCTTTCTTATCAAAAAGACTAATGGCATACTGGGCTGCATTAGTAGGAGCGTTGCCAGCAGTTTGAAGGAAGTAATTATTCCTCTCTATTTTGTACTGGTGAGGCCTCATCTGAAGTACTGTGTCCAGGTTTGGGTTCCCCACTACAGAATGAATGTGGACAAGTTGGAGAGAGTACAATGAAAAGCAATGAAAATTGTTTGGGGGCTGGGTCACATGACTTCTGAGGAGGGGCTGAGATAACTGGGTTTATTTAGTTTGGAGAAGAGAAGACTGAGGAGGATTTAATAGCAGCCTTTAATTACCTGACAGGTGGTTCCAAAGAGGATGGGGCTAGACTGTTCTCAATAGGGACAGATGACAGAACCAGGAGCAATGGCCTCAAGTTGCAGTAAGGGAGGTTTAGGTTGGAAATCAGGAAAAACATTCTCACCAGGAAGGTGGTGAAGCACTGGAACACGTTGCCTAGCGAGGTGGTGGAAATTCCATCCTTGGAGATTTTTAAGGCCTGCCTTGACAAATCCCTGGCTGGAATGATCTAGTTGAGGATGGTTCTGCTTTGACAAAGGATTTGGATTAGATGACCTCCTGAAGTCCCTTCCAACCCTTAAAAAAAAAAAAAAGAATTGTGGGGAAGTTGGACTGGGTCCAGGAAGCCACTGTCCCATGCTGAGACTGACTTCAGGATTTAGCCATTTCTTTCCAGGCCTACACAGAATTGATCAGGTCCTTTCAAAACAGGGTGGCTTCTGTGCAGGGTTATATTATGTGGGTTGCATGTGATTTCTTGTGTGCATTTACAGTAACAAGGCAGGAAGAACCTGTAACCACCTACACTCCCTAACCTGAGCAACTCCCTCCTCAGCCTGAGGTTGAAAAGCAACCACTCACACTCCACCCCTCCTCTTCCACATTGCCTTTCACCAGCAATTGGGAGCATGGCAATCCAGCCCAAGGTTGCCAAGAAAATGCCTCTTCATACTTCATCTGCCCTGGATAGACAGAGCCTTGCACATCAAACACAGAGTGGAGGTCTGAGCAGCAGTTTGGGCATTTCTGCAGCAGTATGGGAAACTGCAGCAGAAGCACCTCAGGGGTAAGGCTAAGTAAAGGTTCCTAAATTTTGACTACAAAAATGGAGCATTGAACATGCAGCAATATGTCACCTCCCAGTCCCACAGCAGGGTCAAGTCAGACACCCCCGCCCCGGAGCTCCAGCTATCCAGTTGCATGCAGGAATCCATAGACTTGGGCATGGTGCCACAGCACTCCAGTCCAGAGGGCCAGTCCCTCTCCTACCCTGGTTAATCAACATGGCACTTTGTGGGGATGCGGTGACTATTCCTGATAGCATAGGAATGGTCACCACATTTCTGCAGCTGGCTAAGGGAGTGAATGGACACTCTGCCAAAATTCATGCTGGAAGCACTGGGAGCAAACTCATGATCCATTATCTCTAGGAAGCTGGAGTTCTGAAACATGGTGGTGTGGACCCTGCTTGACCGTCCTATGTTAACGTTTGTAAATTGCCCCCGATGGTCAACAGCTGCAGGAGAATAATGAGGGAAAACCCCCTCTTCCTATTAATAACATCTGAAGCAAGGGGACACTGAATGTGTATGTGGGTCCCACTGATGTGCCTCTACAGTTTGGAAAGTCCACCTGGGCAAAATTGGAGATCAACTCCTACAGATCCATGAAGCAGATACACCATGGGCCCAGCAGCTGGATAATAGCTTTGCACACTCTGTGCACCATCACCATTGATGTGGCCCACCCCTGCTCTCCACATCACTAAACTGGTTGGTCACAACCCTTATATTATCAAGGTTTGCCAGCTTTCACATCGCAAGAGTGGGCATTGAATACCAATGTCCTGCTGCTGAAGCACAGGGGCAAAATTGGTGTAGATCTCCATTATTGTCACCTGCAACATGTAGAAGTTTTACCTCCACTGCTTGTCCCAGGCACTAAGCATGAGCTGCAGAGCCCAAATAGGATGAGGCAGCATTCAAAGCTCTGCCTGCAGTACCCCCACGTGCATAACGTTCAAGTGAGCCTCAAGCACATAGCAGAGCATAGTGCCCATGGTGGCATCCTGGTTGTCAATTCTATGCCTCATCAGGCACTGAAGCTTGTGCCATTCATGGGAGGAGTCCCTTTGATCTGAGTGACCAGTGCCATATCTTTTCTGGCTCTTTTCCAAGACAGTTGCAGCAGTCTCTGCAGTATCTTAAGTTGAGCCTTTGAGTCAGGGGCAGAATGGCCACATGCTGCCATGCCAGACTCCAAAAGCAGAAGGAGGGTAGGGCTACTGGAGAATGGAGTGTGAGAGAGGGAATAACTCTCAGGCAAGGCATGCTTTGATGCCATCTCACCAGTCCTCTAGCAGTGAAGTGCAATCACTGCAGGTTTGGGCATGAACACGTGTCTACTTCTGACCCACATTAACTTTAATACATCACAACATTTAATGATTTGCAACCACTGTAAGTGAATGTGTGACTGCACCTGTATATACCTGGACCCACATCCCTTAAGTGCAATAAGAATATAATCTTAACTGTGTGTTGTTGATTTCTTAAGTATTTTCTGTTGCTGCTGCTGAAGCACTAACTAAAGAAGAGTGTTTCAGTGCCTACAAAATTCTATCCTGTTACTCAGGGAGTCACTTTATTGAAAACTAGGAAACAGAAGGCAGCTCTTAAAACATAGCTCCAGCCTTTTGTGGGCCTGGCATCTTAAAGGTTATCTTGAAAAGGGCAAAAAATAAAAGAGTGTTTGTGGCTTTGTTTATTTGGCAGTTATATTTTATTTTATTTTTTACCATTTCAACTGTAGGAACTGGCTCCTGCAGCAACTTTGAAAATGGCAACCTAGAAATATCACTCTAAGAACAAGTGGCAGGTCGTCAAGTGGTGTACATTGTCCTAGCTGTGCTGACATAAGCAATGGATATTTGATTTCAGTGGAATTCTGAAGACCTATTCTAGTCAGAGTTCTTCTTCCAAAGTGCTGTATATGAATTAAATAAAATAAGCCTATTTTGTCTAGAAATATTTGATTATATAGTCATAAGAAGAAAGTGGATGGATCCTGATAAAGATAAAGAAAATAATCATTACTCCTTGTTGTCACCCTAGAGAAAAACAATGGGGTAGAAGGCAAGTGATACAACTGCCAGTTTAGTCGTGTTTACAAACTTTTATTCAGCCTTTTCTACTTTAATTCGTTTTCATCTCACGTACGCAAATTTTTAAAATAAGAATGAGGAAAAGAATTACTTTTTGAAGAGAGGAAAGTGATTCAAGAGAAGAACACAGTGATGAGTAGAACGTACCTATAATATTTTTTTTATTTTCCCCCTTAAAAGTATTATCTAAACAAAGAAAGCCAAAAAAACAAGCAAAATCGTAGGTTTAAATCATCCAGTTTCCATAAAAGGATTAAAAGGATTAAAAAGATATAGGAGGAGGAGGCAGACACGTAAGATTTTTTAAGGATTTGTTTTCTTTGAACAGTTTTTGTTGTAAATAAATAATACTTGTCTTTAAGGAATTTTTATGGACCAATTGAATGGTTGGACTAGACATAGACAAGCTGTCAGGTATCATTGTACCCTTTCTCATGTCTCTGGGAGAAAAGCAGACACAGCAG
>NW_005842045.1:532646-543469 GCF_000455745.1 Alligator sinensis
GGAATGGAACAAAAACTTGTCTAAAACCACATATATGAACAGAAGCAGGATAAAAGAGTAATTTTCAGGTAGCCAACAGACAACAGAGATGCAGTAAAAACCTGACAATGGAAGAACAAGATCATTCAGGAGTAATCATCACCTGTAAAGTGCAGAGATTAGCAAGTATCAGGTATACTATAATGGGCCATGAAATCATTGACTATCTTAACTCCCTGACATTTAGGGTCCAAAGAGTTTTTGTTCCCAGGTTCATCTTTCAGAGATATTTGGTAGATTTCCTTTGAGAAGGAGAACTATGTCAGACAGAGAGTGATGCTTTTTCTCTGAAAAATATTCTTCTATCTGCATTCTAGTGTCTCTGTATTTTATCTTTTTTCAGTAATTATTCATTCTGGTGTGTAGTTATTAATCTAGTTTCATCCACTTAGTTGCCACATTGTGGGATAGACTGTTTCTTTGAAAGAGTCCATAAGTACCCCACAGCAACCTATTACAATACAAGAGAACCCCCGTCCCACCAACTGCACACCCTTGGTTGTCACCTACCATGTCACACTTGACCCAAAAAGAAGGATCATGAAACAACTACAGTCTACACTCGATAAAGACCAGACCTTGAGAAAATTTTATTCCTCCCCTCCTACCCTGGTCCCCGGTTCCTGACATTCAAAATCCCCCTAACCTTCAAACATAACTCAAATTCATCATCAGAAGAAAAGTCCCTGTTGATCAGACCCATCCACAATAAATGCAAGACCTGTCATCTCATCTCTACTGCCACAATCATCAACACTCCCCACAAAAAGACATGAGAATCCACAATCCCAGATTGTATCTACCACGTGCCAATGCTGGAAGTGATATATCTCACCCGATGCACCAAATGCCCTAATGGCAATTAAGTGGGTGAAACCAGCCAAAAACGTATATCTAGTTTTTATTTACATAGGAGTTTTACACTATCATTTGTTCCATCTACTACTTAGCTTTGCTTTGTCTGCTTCTATCCCAAGAATCCAAGGAAGGGTACTGTGATACCTGAAAGCTTGCCTATGTCTCTTCTAACTCTACAGTTGGTCCAATAAAAGATACCACTAAGAAGGCTTTTTACATCTTGCATATTTCCTACATCAACATGGCAACAGCATCACTTTCATTAAGAAGAATGTTTGATCACTAGTTTCCATTTCCTTTCCTCCAGAGTGGATACAACTGTAGATACCAAGCCTAAATGAGAACTTTGAGGTAATTACAGACACTCACAGAGATCATCTACATAAGGCCTGAGCCAAGAGAAGAATTCACATGAAGAAAGGAGACAGACCTTGGGTAGATGCCCAAGATCTCAGGAAGTCATTTGAAAAGGGGTCAGGAGTTTAGTTTGCTCAGAAACTGGTATGAACTTTTGGGTGGATTGGAAAACATACACTGTGTTGTCCTGTAGAATACTATTTGCATAGATGTATTTTCTACCAGCTTTTGAGAAAAAAAAATCATGAAATACCACATAAATGATCCCACTCTTTTAAACTAGATCGCAAGATTGTATTTTCCAGAATATAGATACAAAAATTATTTTATATAGAAAGAATAAAAAATATGCTGCTTGAGTTTAGACAAAAATAAATAACTCTTCTGATTCTGCACCTTTGCATACTATTACAACATGGGGTTATGGCAATCAGCCCTGAAACTATTAGAAATTTCTTCAACCCTGTATCCCCACAGGGCTTCTTTGTTCTGAAGTCTTTATGTTGTAAAGTACAATAGCTGAAACAGCTGAAATGATTCAGACCACAGAGAATAATGTTTTTATTTTAGTCTTTCAAAAGGTCAGTAAAGCCGAACAGCAGTAAATTACACTGCTAAAAATGCATTGTCTGTCAACACAACACACTTTCACAGCTGGTTTCCTCACTGTTTGTTAGGTTTATATTTATTCAATAAATGTAATGCACTGGCTGTGGGGCAGCTTTGGTTTGTTATTTTTGAACACAACTTTGGGGGTTAATGGAAAGCAATGGTATCTTTTTTAGAAAGGGATTGTTTTGTGCTCCTTCAGTAATACACACCTACCTTAATGATAAAGAGTAGATACATCCTGCATTTCTATGAGGTACATTTATGCTGCATAGTTGCAGAGTCTAGCTATGAAAAAGGATCATGCTAGTATGAGAAAATTTATTGTGGAAAGCTGTAGGCATAGTGGTTCCTTTGTTCTCATACGTGTTGATGCCTTTGGATAGGGCATGGGAAAAAGATATGGGTGAGACTTCCTTATAACTCAATGATCTTTACACTTTGCAGCTGCTTGCAGATGTTAAAAAACCAAAAAACCCCCCAAAACCTGAGCTTTATAAAAAGAAGCAGTGGGGTACTTTAACCTGGCTCTGCAGCGTCTATAAAGATCTGGTGCTTTAGTGGGGCTTTTTTGGTGCTCTTAGCTAAAACTGATTCAATCAGATATTAGATAAAAGCACCAAACAAGCCCCATTAAAGTGTCCGATATTTACAGGCATTGGGTGAGCCAGGTTGAAGTAACATGCTGACTCTTCTGGGTATGTGCGGGGCTTAGTGTAAGAACATAACAAGTTTAAATATAGCATCATTTTTTTTTATTTTAATTTTTTTTACGTCTGCAACCACCCCATAATGACTTTATGGTGCTATTGGCTGCTATGATAGGTGGCTAGCAGTGACATAATGAGGGATAAGAAAGAGGAGTATCAGCACCAGGTACTAAAATCATCCCTCACCCCCATGGAATCTGCACCCCAGCAGCAAGAGCATCCCACAGCATTGCTGTTGCAGCAGCAGTCAGTGTGCACAGAAATTGCGCTGCTACTGGTTCAAGACCAAGAACAAGGGTGGGCCAAGCATGCAGTGGCAACAGCAGCAGCATTAGCAATAGACTATTTTGGGTAAGACTTCTGAGCTCCCTTTCTTTCCCTGCTCTCCCACAGTTTTTTCCAAGGCCTAAATCCTGCTTGTTATTCCATTGGTAGATAGAGCTAGCACTCTGCCAAGTAAGGGTCAATGGAGTGCAAAAGCCTTAAATGGTCCTGAACTCCTTCAGTGTTCTTCAGCAAGACCCAAGGATATTGGACCCCCTTTCATGAACCAATACATATTAAGTGTGTAAATATGAAATAGGAAAACAGATACAACTTTTTTGCTAATTAGTCATACAAGATTAGTAGCTGTCCAGTTCTGTTCAGCAAGCCAGAAGCAGCTAATTAAATCTTTTTTAACCACCTCATCTGTAATATGAAAGTGCAGCCTATAAAGTATAATATCTATGCTCAGTTGCTAACTATCTCTGTAGGTACCTTCATTCCTTTTGACCTTGTGTTTTTGTCAGTGAAGTACTCTGTGTGTTTAAATTGTTGCTATTGTTTCACCAAAAACTCTAGTCTTGACACTTATCTTAGACCATTCAGAATGAATTAAATTTTAAACAAGAGGGACCCAACAAGACCTTTTGGGAGATGGTTGGAGTGTTCACCCCTTTTTACCCAAAGACTGTGATTTAGTCACCCACCTAGGAGCTGGGAGACTAATGTTAACATTTTCTCAGCCTTATTTGACTTTAACCCAGTTATTCTTTCTCCCACTAGTGGTTCACTAGGGTAATGAGAGGAAAAAAAAGATATCAAGTTTATGGTCTGGAGGTGAGGGCACAGACCATCCCTGCTTCTGCTCCAAATGGATATTTAATTCTTCATACAAAGTGTAACAGTATCAATTTGAGAGACTGAGAGATAAGCCTTTCCCTTTTCCTGCCTCAGTGTTGTCCATAGCCTTCATGGTTAGGGCACCTTATTGGGATGTGGAAGACCTTAATTAAAATATTTGTTCAAAACTTGGCAGACTGAGAATCTTTAATTCCAGAAGTGTCCTGACACTTATACTATTGGGTTTAATAAGAAGGATATTTTCACCTGATTTAGGACCTAAATTGCAGGAAAGGGCTCCCAACGGGACGTCTAAGTGTCCTTGACAATTCCTATTGGGTAACTTAGATAGCAACTTGAGTTATCATGATCGTAGGTATTTAACTCACTCTATGCCTTGTATAGGGAGTCTGAGTACCTAATTTGGGGTTGAGGGTTCCATTAAGAGATTCTACAAAGTGTTGTGGGCCTAGCTTTTAATTTCTTTTGAAAAATGATGTACTTACCACTTCATTATGCAGGAAAAAGAAACTAATCATTTTTATACTTAACATTGTGTCAGGAAACCTGTTAATATATCTTCTAATATAAATGTGATAGAGTACATTAGAGAGAGATGGTGAGAGAGAGACAGAAAGAGTTAGAGTTAGACCTGAATTTCTCTAAAATAGCTATAACAAAATTGACACGGGACACAAACTCTGGCATGTGAAATACAGGTAAGTTTAAAAAAACCCGAAAAAATCCCTTATAATGAGATCTTTGGTGGGATTTCTTCCATAACTCTATAGGGTTTTAAAAAACAAATACAGACATCCCAATTAACTAGTCTTGGCAGAGCCTGGTGTTGACTTTTTGTTTCTGCTAAAAGTTTTAATCACAATGATTCCATATTGGTTTAGAACAGAGATTAAACTCTGATTACTCAACTTACTTAAAAAAATACCAGCCCAATTTAGGAAAAAAATCCAAATCCAAAATATGTAATGTCAGTTTTGACCATTTAAAAAGAATAGCTAACATTTCAAAATGAAAAGCAATTTATAACCCAACAACCAGTACATTTCTTTTAAAAATGTTGAAGTAACATGTCTTTAAAAGCATTTTAAAAACACTTTTATTTGAAAACACTTTCAAGTGACCCTTTCCTGAGCAAAATTTCAGTTTCAAATGATGGACCTTTTTATCAAAATGTTTAATTGAGAGTTTTCTCACCCCTTCTAATTGTAACTTGATACAGACTATAATTATTATGAGACTTGGTGGGATAGCTCACATGATTGGAGTACTATCATGGATGTGTATAACTGGTTCAGGAAGAACAGGTAGGGGAGAAGAGAAAGAGGAGTTGTGCTTCATCTAAAAGAGCTACATGGTTGCTCAGAATTCTAGTATGACACTGGAGATAGGTCTGTTGAAAATCTCAGGGTTAGGGTCAGAGGGAAGGGCAACAAGGGTAGTGTCATGGTGGGTATCTGCTATAGACCACCAGACCAGGAGTATGAGGTAGATGAGGCTTTCTTCAATCAGCTCATGGAAGGTTCCAGATCACAGGCCTGATTTGCATGGGGGACTTCAATCACTCTGACATCTTCTGGGAAGACAATACAGCACTGCATAGGCAATCCAGGAAAATTTTGGAAAGTACCGGGGACAACTTCCTGTTATAAGTGGTGGAGAGGCCAACTAGGGGCTGAGCTCTTCTTGACCTGCTGCTCACAAACAGGGAAAGCATGGTGGGGAATATAGAAGTGGATGGAAACTTGGGTTGCAGTGACTACAAGATGATTAACTTCAGGATCCTGAGGACAGGAAGGAAAAACAGCAGCAGAGTAAGGACCCTGAACTTCAGAAAAGCAGACTTGAACTCACTTAGGAAACTGAGGGTCAGGATTCACTGGGAGATCAGTCTGAGGGGGAAAGGAGTCCAAGAGAGCTGTTTGTATTTTAAAGAAACATTACTCAGGGCACAGGAATGAGCCATCCCAATGCATAAGAAGACAGCGTATGACAAGCTTGGCTTAGCAGGGAACTCTTCAAAGAACTAAAACACAAAAAGGAAGCTTGCAAGAAAGTAGAAACTTGGACAAACAACTAGGGAGAATTAGAATAGTATTGTTTTGGCATGCAGGGATGAAATCAGGAAGGGCAAAGTGCAATTGGAGTTGCAACTAGCAAAGGACATGATGGGTAACAAGACCGATTTCTACAAGTATGTCAGTAGCAAGAGGAAGGTAAGGGAAAGTGTGGCCTCCTTAGTGAATGTGGGAGGTAACCTAATGGCAGATGATAAGGAAAAGGCTGAAGTACTTGTGCCTTTTTTAACTCAGTCTTCATAGGCAAGATCAGATCCCAGATTACTGCACGTGGCAGTCCAGTTTGGGGAGGAGGTAAGCAGCCAACAAGGATGAAAGAACAGGGACCATCTAGAAAAGCTGCATGTGTACAAATCCATGGGGATGGACATGATTCATCCAAGGGTGCTGAAGGAGTAGGCCAATGTGATTACAGAGACACTGACCATTATCTTTGAAAACATATGGCGATTGGATTGGAAAACCTCATTGGAGAGGTCCCAGATGATTGGAAAAGGACAAATATAGTGCCCATCTCTAAGAGAGGGGAAAAAAAGAAGATCTGGGGAACTACAGGCCAGTCTATCTTACCTTAGTCCCTGGAAAAATCATGGAGCAGGTCCACAAGGAATCCATTTCTAAGCACTTGGAGGAGAAAAAGGTGTTCACAAACAGTCAGAATGGATTCACCAAGGGCAAACCATGCCAGACCAACCTGGCTCTCTGAATGCAGGAAGAGCAGTGGACATGATATACCTCAATTTTAGCAAGGCTTTTGATATAATCTCCCACAACATTCTTGCAAGCAAGCTAAGGATGTACAGGTTGGATGAACAGACTGCAAGGTGGACAGAACACTGGCTGGATCATCAGGCTCAGAAGGTAGAAATCAATGACTTTATGTCTAGTTGGCAACTGGTATCGAGTGGAGTGCCCCAGGGGGCAGTTCTGGGGTTGGTTTTGTTCAGTATCTTTATCAACGACATGGAAGATGGGATGGAGTGCACCCTCAGCAAGTTTGCAGGTGACACCAAGCTGGGGGGAGTAGCAGATAAGGAGTTGGAGAGGAAATATATACCCAAAGGGGTGGAAAACACTGTTGCATCAGAAGGGCTTAACAAGTCTGGAGAGGAGAAGACTCTTTAATTAATAGCAGGGGGGATTTAATAGCAGCCTTCAACTACCTGAAGGATGGTTCTGAAGAGGGTGGAGCTAGACTGTTTTCAAGGGGGGCAAATGACAGAGCAAGGAGCACCAGTCTCAAGTTACAACAAGAGGTGAGCTACTGAGGTTCCTTCCAACTCTAATGCTTATGTTTCTATGATGCTTTCCAACTGTGCACTTTGACTGCAGCTCTTGATCTAAGTATAATTTGATTATACAATGGCAAAATATTTTGGGCAGAAAGCTGAAACTATCTAAATTTGAGGACAGTTTGAATTTAACCCAAATCAAGAAATACACCTTCAAGTTCTGCGGGAAGTTTGCTCACTGTGCTTAGGAAATCCATCCGCAGCCTGTCTCTGATCTATGGTCACGTTACCTTTCCCTATCAACTCAGGTCTTGAAGTGGCTATCCATGCCACACTTGGATTCTGTTAAGTAAAGACCATGAACTGAACCATGCAATTTTTGTGCACTCTTCAGTCCTGTTTTAGCTTACATAGAAGCACTACAGTTAAAAAATTCAACGGCAACCAAAAGTACTGACAATGGCTCTGGAGGTGACTATCCTTTTGCAAATGTTGACTAGGACATGTAGTGCATTTGTGGAGATGCTATAATTTATTTAACGTGTTAATGGCATGAATAAGCAAAGGTAAGACCCATATCCTACATTGCAGGAGTCCCATTGACTGTAGTGGGAGTTGAACAAGCACAGAACTTCAAGTATTCCATTATAGGTAAAATGAATGCAAATAGTAGCTGAAAATTCATTTGGGTGAAACATTCAAATGTTCAATTTAAAGCAAATCAGACAGCAGCTTATAATACTCTTGTCAGTGGTTATCCTTCCTATGAGAGCTCCTAACATACCAAACTATAGACAAGACTTCAGACTCCTTACTCATTCTAGTGAATATGTATTCACATAAGCAATCCTACTGACTTCAGTTAGGAATGCTTATTTGAGTAAAATCAATATAACATGATTCTGTGAATTCATCTTGTTTGGTGATGTTTAAATAGGATTATAAATATATTTTAGAAATACAGCTCCATAGTATGTTTGAGATGTTTCTAAAGCCATACAATACAAATCCATGGTGAGAGCATGGCTTAAAAACAATCTTTTGCCAAAGTATTACAATAATAGTTTTCTTTAGATCTTCTGTACTATAATATCTAACATGTCTGTGGCAGTAGATATATGAACCACCACTAATAGTTATGTTTTATTCCTGAAAAATAGTGATTTTAAAAAGTCATCTCTGTATCTGCTTAAATCTCTTTACAATGCTGAGGAGTCCTGTGGCTGTTTGAAACTGAATTTTTGAAATTTTTGGTCAATCCATTTTGCTGTTAAATCAGCAATAAAAAGTATTATATGGACTTGAATCCATAGAAAATGTTTTGTGATGAGAGTTTATAACATGGTTTGAGAACGCGAAATAGTTTAACATTGTCTAGGTTCTTCACAGTATAATAACGTTTCAAATGTAATGAATGCTAGGATATAACAAAGCAAGATACCTTTGCAATCTTAACACTTCCATATTCATGGGTTTCTTCTGAGGAACATGGTTGGCAGAAGTTTAATGAAAATGACTGATTTTCTGAAGATTTATTCCAACATATATTCCCTAATTTACCTAATGGTTGGTCTCAGGCTATCTAGAGTATATATGGCTTATCATAGAAATTGAAGCGTAGCTAGAGAATACATTACCATGTAAGATTTTAGTTTAACAAAGGGGTCCCCAGCTTTTGTGGAATTATTTTCACATAAATACTTCTTCAAAGTACTTTTGATGAAGGCTGCCAACACTCCCGCCCTCATTCTAATCCAGTCTCTCATTCTTATGAGGAAATGGTTCCTGTTTCCAACCATAAGGGATTACACCAAGACAATGTAGACCAAGACTAAGAATAGAGTAATTGGGGGTCTGCAGGTCCAGTTTTAAAGGGCCAATGCATCCTGTTACATGATAAATATTGTAAGGCAGGCTGAGAATATTTTATCTCAGATTTTTTTCTCCATAAGCACTTTCAATGGAAATCTTTGTACTAGAGAAATTGTGAATAGCTGCATTTGAATTCTGAGTAATTCATCCAATTTCTTCCTTCATTTACAGGCCAATTGAGTGGCAGGACACACAAGAATGATCATTTATTTCTGTGGCATCAAGGCAAAGATCTCATAATTGCAACTTTTTTGTTTGTTGATCATGACTTTTCTATAAGCACTATTTAACCATATTAAAAAATCTAGAAATTGGGCACCATTTATGCCACACAATGAGCAAATGAAGAGCCATATTCATCACATTCTTTATTTAGCCGTAAGAAAGAAGCATCTGGATTATGGGATCTTAGAATAGTGGCAATAGGAAAGAAGCTATTGGAATATGTTTTCCTTTTGTGCTGAATGGATAATAAAACTCTAAAGAGAGAACACAATCAGCCAATTTCCACTTTGCTTCCTAGTTTGTTGCATAAATAGTTGTAAGCCAAGTTCAAGACAAATGGAACCTGTAAACAAAGTGAGGACTGGAAACACAACACAAGCTGCAATAGCTTTGTTCATCCTCATTTCATGCTGATGACTTGGAACGAGGATAGAAGTTTCCAGGAGGCAAACACTGGAGGCACTACTGTGATATGCAACAATAAAGTGCTTGAAAAATGAGAAGAATGTGTGTTTTGCCAATATTTCAGTGAAGGCAAAGCAATTCATGTCTGTGTGTGTGTGCAAAAATAAAAGATTTCTATTGGCTAGAGAGCTGTTCTTATAAAATGTCTGCGCTTCAACAGCTGGGAACTCCAGGAGGAAATATTCCACAAAAAAGTTCCATAGAGAGGTTGAAATGACCTTTTAAATCTTTCCTAAGGAGTATTCATTCTAGAAGTGTCTTTTCCCTGCAAAAAAAAGCCCCTGAGAGTAAGAAGATGAGTTGCAGGGAAGTAGAAGATATTACTGTATTTTCTTGCATAGAACATGTATTTTGTCTCCAAAATCAGCCCCTTTCCCACCAATTGGGGTGTGTGTATATTAAGCAGGGAAGCTGATTTTCTGTCTGGGACAGAAGCATCCTGCTTTTGATTCCTGCTCCACAATGTGGAACAGCTGTTTCATTGCTATTTGGGCAGCTGAGGAAGTCAATTGACCTAATTACTCTTCGTTCTTCATTCCTGAGATATTATTGATCATTTCTTCTTTCAGTGGCCTTGATGTTCCAATAATCAAGCTAACCTTTCTTAGGGTAATTTTGCTGTCTGCTAGCTGCTCTGGTCTCTCCTCCTTGGAGACTCTTAAGCTCTTTTCAAAATTGTAGATCCACCCATGGTTTCAGTTTTAGTTAAGTGGGAAAGAAGGATGGGTCAGTTGAAGATTAGACACTGTCTCTGCTCTATGCAACCATAATTCTGAAAAAAAAACTGGGACTCAATTGTGTGCGGACCGGTAGCAGTCCGAGGCCCTTTTTTTGCGTGGCGGGCTGTGGCCAGCAGCCCGGACACTCCAGGTCAGGGAAGGCAGGCGGCACGCTAGAATTAGGCACGGACGCTTAATGGTTGATTTAAGATTATTTACTTACACTGTAGATGGTCGCGGTGCAGGCTGGAAAACTTCCAGGAAAACTTCGCTTAAGTCCCAGTTTAAGGACTCGGACAGAGCTCTGGATTCACTCACACGAAGTTTGCTAGGCTCCGTGGAACTTTGTGCGCAGGGAAGGGTACGTCAAGGGATCGTTCGGCGACGGGGAGAGGCGAGAGGCTGATCAGACCCCTGTAGCCTTCTTGATATACACGCTGGGTCCAATAGGCTCCGCAGCGCTTAGAGATCTTCACGAGACGTGAAGTCTCCTCCTCCTGATGTTCGTGGAGTCCTCCAACTTGGGCGGAAACCACT
>NW_005842045.1:543541-544420 GCF_000455745.1 Alligator sinensis
AGCAGTGCCGAAGCACACACAAACAAAAATCACACCCTTGGGTTGTGACATCCCCCCTTGCTGAAGGCACAGCTGAATTATGCTGCACGCTCGTCACTCGGGTTATCAAGAGCTCTTATCACGGGTCGTCGAACAAAACGGGTAAACACAAAGTCCAATAACAGAAGAAGTTCGTCCTCTAGGGATCGAACCAAATAATAACCAACACAAATACATATACACCTAATCAGATTCATAACAAAAAACTGCAGGATCAGGGCTTCAGTGGGCGTCATGGCAAACTCGCACGTCAGGCCCCCACTTCTTCCTATGGTGTTATCCCTCTTGGGGCTTCTCTTCACCACGCACTCTGAATTCCGGTTTCTGTAAACAAAACTCTCAAAAAATAAGTTAACGTATAACAAAATATTTACAAAATTTCCACACAACAAGGCGGTTAGTCAAGCTTAAACTCCATGGATATGAGTTCCAGCCATGAGACTATAGCCTCATCAGACTCCATTTCAGATTCTTTGTACAGCTGCTGTAACTCCGTCTAAGCACGAATGCGACTGGTGGCGGCATCTTGTGCATCAGTCACTGGGTTGATCGTTGTTACAGGACAAGCTGTTTTTTCGGGAGTTGATGTTGTTATAGGCTGAACTGCTGCTGCGGGAGTCATTGCTGCTGTTATTGCTTCAGGCAGGAGGGGCGGATGCACTCCTCCGCTCGATTCTCCCTTCCGTCGGCAAGAAGGCGTGGTCGTCGGAAGCGACGCTGCGTCGGTGGGCGGGGTCGCCAGAAACGACGCTGCATTGGTGGGCGGAGTCGCTGAACAAACTCTTGCGGGTTCCTCCGAAGCTCCACCCTTCTCTTCCAGTTCTTCCACACCGTCTCCCT